>NC_063193.1:16510325-16735325 GCF_017589495.1 Alosa alosa | reverse complement strand
TTGCTCTCTGAAACAATTGACAAAAGCTTTCGCCCGCAACAGCCAATCGAAACTGGTGGCGAAGCCGCAAAACGGGAAGTGAGCTAATATCTCAGCAACCCTGTATCATAACCAAACTTACTACATATATTCATGACCCTATTAGGAGGACCTGTAGGGGGTGCTACAATTAGCAATATTGCATTTTGATCTGTAGTTTCTGATGTGTTTTATCGATCTTATTTTTTGAAACTGATAACATGTTCCATCCAGTTCATTCTAATGTGTGCATGCAAGGGCGGGGCGGGGCAGGACGGGGTGGGACGGGCAGGGGTGATTAGGTGGGGGCTGGCTGGCGGAGGCAGTGGCAATACTCAGCCCTGTTTCAGCCCTACAAAATCAGCTATGTTTTGATGTGACACTTGTTGAAAGTGTTGATCACGGGTGTCTGCTAAGTTCTATTTTGTCACCGTGGCTACTCCGGCCTATTCTGCTTGGCCCCCTCATTGCTGCTTGCAGCTATATTTCTATGTGAATTTTGTGTTACTATCAGGATCCCTCTGCCCTCATTCCTTACTTTAGCTCTGTCTTTATCACCAATAAAAACTTACTAAGTAAAAAGCAAGACCATGTGTAAGACTTTACAGAGGCATATTTAGACCCTTACTACTTTCAGTGTCCTACAAAGTGTACAAAAACAAAATAATTCTGGGCCCCCAAAAATGGTAGATAGGCAGTTGATAAATTGAGACTTAATATATACTACATTAATTGATTATAGCATATTAAACAGCCCATAAAAACCTACAGTGGTATTCAACCATTTTTTTCCTAACACAATTTTAAGCAAGTCTATTGGTAGTTTGATCTCTTCACATAGACAACATCAATAGAGTAGCTCCTGAGCAACTAGCCTAGCAGCTTTTAACAATGTAAAGGTGACACCTGTTAAAGGAGAATTCCGGTGTGATATTGACCTAAAGTGTGTTGAAACATGATACAGAGTGTGAACGTATGTCTCATAGCTCATCTCGGCTTGTCCCCTGCACTCAGAAATCTGGCGCTAGTTAGCCGATGCTACCAACAGGTTTTCAAAGGGGGTGCCTCGGGCATCGGCCTAGCCATACAAATAAATCACCGTTTTACACCCTTTACGAGGCTCAAAGTAGCTCCACACTTCATTGGTAGACTTCCGAGGGCCCTGACATTTAAAACGAGACATTGAGAACTGCAGAGAAAAAGCACTGGTAGTTTATTTACAAGGCGATTTATACAGACAGTACCTTCAGGAAGTTTACCGTTTGCCGCCATCTTGAACTTAAGTCGAGCGACGAGTACGAATGAACAGGTATGATAAGGGATCAGATTCCAGAAATAATTCTGTGGATTCCGTGGAATAATGCATGGATTCTAGTTGCTTCCAGTAGCAGCAACTGGAATCCATACAGGTAGTCTCAAACTAAGGTGTTTGTTACCCACACATCATCTTATGGTGTGCACACTTCATAAGTCCTCCTTGATACTAGGGTAAGAGGATATTTATGATTTTATTGTTTATGTACAGGTTGGTGGCACATCGACCACTCCAGCTATGCTATGTCAATCCACAGAGATGGAGTACTGATACACATTGTCAAATATTACTCCAATACAATTATTAATTTACTTACTTTAAAAAATAGGGCTTTGGTTTGTCACTAGCACTGTGTATTCATTCACACAAGTGCATTCACACTGATAATTATGACAAAGTGCGCTGCAAGTACATGGATGGTGAACTCATAACAGTCAAAAAGTTTTCACTTTTCGCCCTCAATGATTGCCATCTTGGTTACATTGTAGAAGGGGAGGGAGCATGATTATAGAACACTTTACAGTGTTTAATTACTAATGGTCTAAAAAAATATTATCACTTTTATATTGGTATAACAAATAACTGTATATTTTTATCTAATGTAATGTTTATACTGCAATGTGTGTGTGTGTGTGTGTGTGGGGGGGGCATTTTCGTTCAGTTGTAAAGACATACCATACATAACATGTGGACTGACAGAAATAATAGTCTGCATGCATGATTATCGTGCTATGCTTTGAGGTGTATAATGGCTTATAATGTAGTGGAGCAACATATATGGGGACATTGTGCACTACTGTATGGCTCCAATCATACCAAAGTGCTTGGAGGAGAATGCACTGTAGTTCTGCATATGTCAGACAACAAGTGGGATTAGGTGCCATTTTACCATATACTGAAGCTTAACATTTGTGTGTCATAGTGGCCAGGTAGTATCCCCTGTTTTCTGGCTGGTTTGTAACTTGGTCTTTTTTCAGTAGGCTACTTGATGACATGGACTAACTCAAACATTTCTCCACATTCATCAGCTAGCTATCTGGCAAATAAGCCAAGCTAAGCAGCAGATGGAATGCAGATGGAATGGTTCTTCAAGAACTGAGTGAAGTGATTCAAGTTGTGTTCAGGGAGTCATAGAATGGTTGAACGGAGCATTATCTTGTTCTATGATGTTAACACAGAAGGTATGCAACTTTGGTCTGTCCAAAAAATGCTCAGATGTTATTGCATAAGCCCAATTACAACCCCATAATTAGGCTGGAGAATAAAATGGTCAGTTTTGGCAGATTTAGCGCCCCCTCATGGTTTTTTGGACATCCATATCCACATTACCTTGCAGCCAATAGAGTACTAAAGTGTGACATCACGTTTCCGTAGCAACCAATTTTCTGTTCTACACAAACCAAATTAACATTGTGAAATACTATGCCAGACCAAAGTTTTATAGAAAATGAACGTTTTTTTTGCAAGTTGATAAGCAGTTTGCCTCACCGATGTTTGAAGCAATTATTGAGAATAGATCGTCTTCATTTTTTATTAAAAAAACTGAAACTACCACGGTGTAAACCGCTGTCGACATGGTGCAATGCTTCCTGAATGCAATCATCAGTCAGAGTCTCATAGCCTACTAAATAAATTTCAATTTAAAAAAAAAAAAAGTGTCCAAAGCCACCCCGGTTGACAGTAATAACCAAAGATTCCTATGACGTAACTGATCTATCTTGCTCCGCTCTAGAATTTATAACGTAACGGTAAATTTGCCTAATCTGATTACATAACGTTATTACCAAAGATTCTAGAACAGAGCTCTGTTTTAGAATCTTTGGTAATAACGTTATGTAATCAGAACAGATTAGGCAAATTTACCGTTACGTTATAAACTTTATCTTTCATACTAGCACAAACTTTTCCTTTCTATACCCTGGAAAAATACATAAAAGCCTCGACATGTTTCGATCTAGGATTTTTACCTCTTGAAATTGATTTATTCTCGTTTTAAAAGAAAGAACACAGCGAAGCAATGGAAAATGCCATCTCTGGTTCGGTTGTTTAGAAAAGAAAATCTGGTTGCCAGGACAATGCGACGTTTTCACTTTAGTACTCTATTACTGCTTTAAAGATGAACTGAACTGGAATTTGAAGTAAAGGTGATATAACAGATTCATTTTATTTCTTCTCATTGGTACAATGATTAAAATGGCTGAATTTATTAAAGGGGATAAAATTGTACGGTGAAAGTGTTATTGTTGTTACACGGGCGCAGCCATGTTGGATTTCAACAATCGGCTACGTCACTGGCATGGTAAGCTAGTCTGCTCTGGTAAGCTAGCAGCCATAGCAGATAATGAGTCTGAGGCTAGCTGACATGGCTGAGGAAACCAACATTAAAGGCAATTGAAAATGTAGTGGAGTAAAGAGTAGATTATTGGCTCAAAAATGTACTTGAGTAAGACTAGAAGCACCATTTTGAAAAAGGAAAGTTGCCGTTCCTCAAAAAAAATAGGCTACTTTTTTTACTCACGCGCGTTACTTGTAAAGCGTTAGGCTACTACCCACCCCTGCAAATGCCTACTATTTAAATGGACATTTTAAACACTTTCCTCTCGTTTTCCACCTCGCAAACTCTAGGCTACAATAAAGGCGCATTATCTTTTGACTATTGCAAAAGCCTCTTGTTCTGATATTTATTCATTTCACATTTTTACAACAAAGCTTGTCACAGCCTACAAACAAACGTTTAACTCCAGAGGAAAATAATGCGCATTCAACTTAATAACAAATCCAAATAAAGAAACCTCCACAAATAGGCTATCAACGTAGCCTACAACATCTCTCTTTAGAAATATAGGAACAGCTTACTATGCTGAAGAGCATGCAAGCATACCCCCAAGAAAAGTTTGAGAACCTGTGGCCTAAAACAATATGATTGCATGCAGGTTGCATGTTAGATCTGAAGTGAGATGTGTCGCGATAGTCTGTCATTTTTAAGTGGGTCCCCAGAAAAAAAGTTTGGGAAACACTGCCTGTAGGATAAATTTAGTCAGATGTTATGAATCAGTGTCTCCCCTGTATAATAGGCTAGAACTAGTTGATAAAAAGGGATTTTCATGTCCAACACTATCTAACTGCCTTTTCCAAATATGTAGCCTAAATTACTGAAACATTTTGTGAAATAACATAGGCTACCAGAGACACTAGGAAAATATATATAGGCCTGTCATGCAGTTGGTAGCACCACACATAGGTTAGTCTATTACAGGGCTTAAAGCAAGGACATTTTCTGTGAAGTCAGGCTATCAGACATTCTTTTAAAATGTAATATTAGGCCTACTTGCCTACTTCCAAATATCGCCCCACTCCTCAATTCAAGCACAGTGATTTTAACAGTTAGCCTTGATACTGAATGTGCTTTGATTTAAGCATTAAGACTGTTGGGCAAAAAAAGTCTATAGTATTGTGCCACCGGCCATAAATCAATTTATAAAGACAATGTCATTTTTGAAGGAACCGTTTTAGAAAAGCAATAAGCCACTCGAGTCCTTAGGTTAGGCCTACACTGATTTTAGAACAGCTAAGGGGGGTTTTAGGCACTCCGCTTGCGTCTAATGCAGTCATGGAACCAAAACAATGAGGAAACATAACACTAAGCACAAGGGGGAGTGAATTCAGGGAGCAACACAGGATTAGTTTCACTTTCTGATTCCCAGAAATTAAAGCACCAATGACAACGCTCCTCAAACAGAACAGCGGATGAAAGCTAACACCTCATTGGAGGAGCAGTCCATCAGGAAGACGAGACTACTGAACAAACCCGGGCTTGTCACATTACTGTGGGCATGCCATGTCAAGCCGTGAGCACTTAAGAAGAACTAAAAGCTTAAGTTTACCTAAAAGAATGACAACAAACTCAACATCACGAAGGTAGATCAATATCCTACCAAAAGGTACGCTTAATGTATTATGATACTGTTGGCCAGATGTACTAACGCTTTTGCGCCCACTTCAGGCATATTTGTTTCGCAACGTGCGTGTAAAATCATTGCATGTAGGCTACAAACAGGCCGTAATGATGTAAAAGCGCAAACTGCCTGTCGCGGAAGCTGAAAATGGCAAATTCCGATTTTCTTGTGATGCATATGGATTCATGTGAGGATCCAGGGGAAAGTGGGAGTTTAGCGTAAAAAGATGGGAGGGGAAGAGTAAAGAGCGCTTAATTATGTATTCCGCGGTATGTAGCCTACAAAGACTGCTCCTGAAAGCGCACTATTCTGCGCCTAAATACTTCCGCCTTGTAAAAGCAGGTGTTAACAAAGATAATGAATGCGTAGCAAGATGGGTCGTCCTAGTTCATGTCTATGAGGGCAAAGTGGAGTTCAGTCAGAGACGGGCTCTGGTTCAGTTCCCGCCTGCACAGGGGCGTGTCACTGACGTATGACTTACGTTTGAACGCCTCGGTTCCACGCCAGACAAGCCGGAGTACAAAATAAACTTGGTGTACACCTTCATTAATGTTGATTTTCTCCCGACTGGAGGGTCATACTATCACGACATTTTACTGAAATAGGGAGGAGGGTTTGGAGATCATGATACCGAGTCCGAAATGTGCATCCATTGCTCAGAAAAATAAGGCTTTGACAAATTCTGGAAAATTCTTGGATTCTGCCATAGACCTCAATGTTAAAAAGAGAGCCGATCACTTCATAAATGTGCGGGGGCGTGTACTGCTACCCTATTTGCATGAATTTCCAGGGACAGGAAATGGCCTCTCATGAAGTATCTGGGTAATCAACCATCTTTGGTGTTAATCCAAATTGCAGTTCAATGCGTCAATAAGAGAACCTTTCAAAGACATCAGAATCACTATTTAGAGCACCAGTTTTGTAAGTGTTTGTACTATCAAAAGTAACCTTAATGTTGGCCTTTCGAATGTCTTACTTTCATTTTCATTATCTCCATGTTTGTTGACATCTTATGTATGGTATTATTTCATGATCGCTAAACGTTTGATTCTTTTTAATGTTGATATCAGTTAACTTCATTCAACTGCGCTTGTACTGTAGGCTATAGGCTCTGCCATTCAGTTGTGGACGTTCGCAAATGTACGTAGGCTACATCTGGCCCTGAATGTCTTTGAGAGTCCATTTTATGACAGGCATGAAGATGAGTTGTCTATGATGGCACTGCAAGGATACGGTTATGTTCCTTTATCAGGTTTCAGTTGATTAATTAATTTGAAAAACAACTGTAGCACTAATGTCCACCTCAGAGGCTGTCCTACTTAGTAAACTTTTTCTTCTGTTGGTGGTGTAGACTCTTATTTGCACGCATGTGTATCTGTACAAAGCACAATCATCTCTGAGCTATATTAGGAAAATAATGGTGTGTAGATTAATTACCCAGCACAATAGTCCAGACATGCAGTCGACTTCAACCCATAATTGAAACATTAATTGAATGAAATTGAGTGAAAAGTATACTTTTCACTCAATTTCATTCAATTAATGTCTCAAGCTAAGGTGTTTGTTACTAAGGTTGCCAACCGTCCCGAATTGTGCGGGACATCCCGTGTTTTGGGTGATTTTGATTTGTCCCGTCAGGGACAGCTCCAGTCCCGATTTTAAATCACAGCTCAGCGGCCTTGTTACTGTAGCCTAACTAGGCTACTGTAAACGCACAAAGTGTCCAGTGCCGCCGCAACCACGCCCATCTCGCACTGTGCGCACGACACCAAAGGACAGAGAGGCACCACAATTTACCAAGAGAAGCTTTACTGCAAACTGCTTTTCACTCTTGATTACAATGTCAAAATGCAGCAACAGCATCTTAAATAACGATGATACTTTTTGGGTCCTCTCAGTCTACATTAGCCTATGCACCAGATCTAACTTGAACGTTATGCTACTCGTTTTAATTGGGAACGAGAGGGAGAGAGGGTGGACGTTTCCAGCTGGCTTGTCATTGTTGGTAATTGATTTCACCTTTTTAATATAAGAAACTTTTAAAAGGAAATCATGAGAACAACGAAAACAACGCGAGGAGATTGCGGAGTTATCCGGTTCACACTTGGCTACTGACCATTTATAAAATGTGAGGGCACTTCGACATAGGCTGCTGGCACTGTGATTTGGACTGTGATAGAATATGAAGAGTGGTCTTTGCCTTTGTGTAATAGAATTGAATTGGTGAGTCTTGAAGTCTTCAATAATCCGTTTCCCTTAACTAAGCATTTACATGAATAGGCTATGCCAATTGAAACACTTTCCACTCAGATAGCTAGGTGGCTATCGGTTCATAATTCACTTTTAATTGCAAACAGAAAATATCAAGCTATTCCACAACAAGCTTATATTTCCACAGGAATGAAGGTTGTTTATACCAACTTAATATACTTATCATTGTTAATAAATGTATAAGTAGTTTATAATAAGTTTGTGGACGACTAGCCATAGGCTATTTGAATGGAGCTGGCAAAATATTATGAATACCATGTAGACAATGCTCTTAAAGTGACAGTGCACCATCAGCATCAAATCGGTAGTATTTCTTAAGAAGTGTATAAAATAAAAACAAAATGACTTTGTCATTATTACCATTTGAAAAAAAAAAATAATAATAAATATATATATATATATATATATATATATATATATATATATATATATATATATATATATATATATTGGCAACCCTATTTGTTACCCACACACCATTTGATGGTGTGCACACTTCATAAGTGCTCCTTGATACTAGGGTAAGAGGAGATTTATGATTTTATTGTTAATGTCCGGGTTGGTGGCACACTGACCACTCCAGCTGTGCTATGTACATTCACAGATATTTCTTACTGTTTCTTATATGAATGTGCTGTTGTGAAAACTTGCCTAGTGAGTCTCAAATCTGTAGTGTGCAAAACAAGTGACTCTGACCCATTCGGTGGGACAGCCCAAGCAGTTAGGTTAATCTGCAGTTCAGTTTTGTTTTTAAAAAGTAAGTTGAGGTCCCTTCACAAATTTCAACAACGGAAACAAAACAAGGAGGGTCCACTGTGTAGGAATCCTGGACCAGTCACGAAAACTCCAAATTGTCCACACGAACACGCTCCTGCTGTTTACTCTAGCGTCTAACTGCTCCCCATAGGCCTGTGGCCTATATGCAATCATGAGAGAACAGGCTAACCAGCGTCCCCAGGTGTATGGAGTATGTTTGTGTCAGTGTGCTGTCTAAGATAATGCACCTCATTTCGTAACAATCTTACAGTATGTGTATACCTCCAGGGTGAAGTATGGCATCTGTGTACACTATCACTACTGGTGAAACACTGAACACCCACAAAAGCTTCAAGTCACGTCTCCCTTGGGGTTCGTGCAAAAATGTGTCTAACATCACAGACTGCGACGTCATCCTCGCTTTCTGTCCAGTCACGTCTCGAGTCGGAACGGACATTGAGGCAGCGTTGCGGGCCATTCCAGGTACTATACCACCAACACAGATTGACCAGACAATGTCATATTAAACTGCTGCCCTTCCTCTGGGCATTCATCATTCACTCTTTGTTATTTTTCCTCCACAGAGGGTAAACCTTTAGCGTTGGTAGTGCTTCACCACACATTTGACAGTAACTACACTTTGCCTGACACAAAGAGGTTCATGAAGCGGCCTGGCTGCATCACTGTGAACTGCCTGTTCAGTGATGACGGACTGATGAGATGCCCTTGTAATGATGATGCAGTGCGAGCTGTCGCCAAATTCCTGCAGCAACATGGGAAACGCAGTCCGAGAGGCAAGCTGGGCCTGGGTCTGCTCATGCTCATCTTGTTGTGTGTGGCAATTTCCAATTTCAGAGAGCACTCAGTTAACTCAGAGCACTCAGAGTTAATTCATACCAAGAAAGAACTTGAATTGATTCAGCAAGAGTATAAGAAATTAGAGGGGAAACTAAATAAAACAATTAACTCTCTCAAGGAAGAGGTTGAAAACTGTAAGGAATTGGATAGGAAAGCAAATGAAAAAATTAACTCTCTGGAGGAAGAGGTTGAAAACTATAAGGAATTGAACAGTGAAGCAAAGAAAGAAATTAACTCTCTCAAGGAAGAGGTTGAAAACTGTAAGGAATCAGACAGAAAAGCAAAGAAATACATTAACTCTCTCAAGGAAGAGGTTGAAAAATATAAGGAATTGGATAGTAAAGCAAATGAAAAAATTAACTCTCTGGAAGAAGAGGTTGAAAATTATAAAGACTTGGATTGGAAAGCAAATGAAAAAATTAACTATCTAAAGGAAGAGGTTGAAAGCTATAAGGAATTGGACAGGAAAGCAAATGAAACAATTATCTCTCTCAAGGAAGAGGTTGAAAGCTGTAAGGAATTGGAAAGGAAAGCAAATAAAAATATTAACTATAAGCTAAATGAAGGGAAAGTAAATGAAAAAATTGAGTCACTGAAACCAATCTCCCCCTCTGTTGAAAACTCACTGAAGAGGATAAGCCTGCCTGATGAAGTCTTCAGTGGTTTAGAAGGAGACACTGAAAAGCAAGAGGACAAGTCTTCACAATTACCATGTGAATCCTCACAAAATTTGGAGATAAAGGCCTCACATGACACAGCCGTAGCAAGGAATGATGAAATGGATGAAAAGGACAAAAAGTCTGATAAGAAAGCGGCAATCAATTTAATATATGTGCCGCTAATTTTGTCCATTTTGATTCTATCAGGGTATTCGTTGTACGTCATAATAACAACATTGGCAACCACCCTCACCACCCCTCCCACCATCCCCAACCGCCCCACCACCCGCAAAAACCTATCCTCAACAGAGAACCAGCAGCTGAGGCTCGATTGTGTTTTAAGCCCCCAACGGTGTCTTCCAGGCAGCATTACCACCGATTTAATGGCACCTAATCCTAACCCAAGCCCAATCCTAGCACCTTCCAGGCAGCTAGTCCTTAAAGACAACTTTGGGAGCTTAAAACACCAAGAACCCCCCACCTGCACCACCCCCATAATGAAAAACCTATCCTCGACAGAGGACCAGCAACTGAGGGAGAGGCAGGGATGCAACAACCCTTACACCCCCACAACCCCCAGCTGCAACACCCCCACCTGCCCCATCCCCAACTACCCCACCACCCACATAAGCCTTGAAGACAACGTTGGGAGCTTAAAACACCAAGAATCCCCCACCTGCACCACCCCCATAATGAAAAACCTATCCTCGACAAAGGACCAGCAGCCGAGGAAGAGGAAGAGGTGCAACAACCCTAACCCCCCCATCACCCCCAAACGCCCCTCCCGCCCCACCCCCACAAGCCTCATCCCCAACTACCCCACCACCCACATAGGCCTTGAAGACAACATTGGGGGCTTAAAACACCAAGAACCCCCCCACACCTGCACCACCCCCATGATGAAAAAAATATCCTCAACAAAGGAACAGCAGCTGAGGAAGAGGAAGAGAAGCAACAACCCTAACCTCCCCACCACCCCCAAACACCCCAAACGCAACAACCCTAACACCCCCACCCCCACCTACAGTCAAGCAAACACAGAGAAGCAGGATACAACCACCACCGCCATCAGCACCCCCACCCACAGTCAGACAAATAGCAACACAGAGAAGCAGGATACAACCACCACCCCCATCAGCACCCCCACCCACAGTCAGGGCCAGAAGAAGACAGGGAAGAAGAAAAACAAGCCACACGTTTAGGTGTAAAGTTTGTTGGTAACATTCGCTATAATGTTGTATGCTAAAGCCGCATTTAGGTTTGATTCCCTCCGCAATTACTTTGTTGTATGGAATAAAATAACACTGTATTTTTTAATAACAGACTTAATTTTGTTGTATATGTGCTTTGGGAATACTTCAGCCACCACTGTTGGCCTGTGTAGGCTACTGCAGTGGTGAAGGTAGCCAAACTTAGAGGTGCTCTAAGCGATGTTACACAGTTTCTAAGCTAAAACATTTTTTGTCACATACAACAAACTCATCATCTGCTTGCTGCCAGTGCCCTAAATACACTGCAAAAAAAACACAGCTCTGCTCTGGGTGTTCAGTATTTCACCAGTAGTGATAGTGTACACAGACGGCATACTTCACCCTGGAGGTATACACATAAGATTGATAGGAAGTGAGGTGCATTATCTTTAGACAGCACACTGACACAAACATACTCCATACACCTGTGGACGCTGGTTTGCCTGTTCTCTCATGATTGCATATTGCCCACAGGCCTAGCCGGGTAAAGTAAGAGTGTGTTTTCCCATTGGTTAATGCAGAGTAGTTTGACTGAAAAAGAACGTAAAGATTATGAACATAACCACGGTTCTCTGAAGGAGAACACGATGCGTTAACCCTTCTATCCGTCTAGTCTTGGAGCGTGTGACTTGTGTTTACGTCACTTCAGAATGGCTAGAGTGATTGTTGTTGGCCGCGGCGGCTTATTATAGCGGAGCCATTTTCGCCAAACGGGACCTGTAAGAGGACTTCAGTTGCATTCACATGATCGTGGAATGTATTCCCATTGGTTAACGCCTTGTGTTCTCCTTCAGAGAACCGTGGTTATATTCATAACCTTTACGTTTTGTTTGAACGTCAACAGAGAGATCCTTTAACGTTAACACCCTCTATATTTCAAATATGGCTAATGAAATCTCTGATAACAGATCAATCAACAGAAAACATTTGTGCTTTGTGTAGTAATGATAGGTAGTAGGGATCGACCAATTATCAGCCAGGCCGATTATTAGGGCCGATATTTAGCATTTTTATAATAATTGGTATCGGTCATTTTTTCCACCGATAAGCCGATACTGAAATGGATAAAGAATGAAACGCGCTACTTTGTCTGTAAAGCGTCTCCAACCATAGCCAAAGTTAGCATAATTAAATGCTTTTGAATGAAAATTTTCAGCATATCGCCATAGCCTAGGCTACTATCTACCCCCCTTTTTGACAACTGAAATATCGGTTTAACATATCGGTTATCGGCCTGTTTTGGTAATAATTGATATCGGTATCGGCCCTGAAAAAAAACATATCGGTCGATCCCTAATAGGTAGGCCTAGATGTTTGATATTTGTACTGCTAGGTCCATATAATTTCCAGTGAATATAAAAACAATTCTAACACTGTTCAAGTGTATTAAATGTGTGTATGTTAGGCCTAATTGGTCGCGGAGGCTCATTCAAAATAGCAGAGCAACACGAGCGACAGAAGGTAAATAGAAACGAGGCGTTCATCAAAAGTTGCACCACGATGCACAGCACTGAATCGAGTCACGTATAGTCAGGACACTCCAATTGAAAACAATGTAATTAAACTGATTTTATCGCTAATGATCGCTCGCATCACATCCTGTCAGGGCAATCACTTATAGGCTGCAGAAATAATTGGGAGGTCCGAAATTTCTGATCTCCTTTGCTGTCTTAGCTTTTTTCCCCGCAGGTTTCTCTGCAGGCTCCCCCTAGCCCTAAATAACCTTCTATTTCATTTTAGTTTAAATAGTCTATAGCATGGCCTAATATTATGCCTAATATTGTGCAGTCAAAATCATCCCGGTCTTATTAATTTGTGATTACGTTTTATGAGTGTTTTCTCAAGTGGTAGCCTATCGCTTAGGACAGGTTGCACCATCGGAACTCATCTGATGGTTAGCAAGAAGAGTAATTTCGTCAGGCTACCTTGCGCAAGTTCACGGTATAATCAATGTATTTCGATGTGAATTGTGTGTTACTCTCAGGATCCCTCTGCCTTCATCCCTTCCCTTTAGCTTTTAGTCTTGATCAACAATAAAAAGTTAATAAGTAAGTACTTTACAGTGGCATATAAAGTAATGGCCATGGCAATGAGGAAAGGAGAAGACTGCAATCCTTACACTCAACATTAAATGGTTCTGTATGACTGACACATGACTGACAGTTACCATCTCACAACTATGGTGAAGAGACTCATTGATAGCCTGAAACGAGCGAGGAGAGGAGACGGGACGACAAACAATCAGATGGATCTAAGTTAGCGATAAGTACGTTATTTTTTAAATCATCGATTGCTCAAAGAGGAGAAATCTAGACAGCGAGAGCAGAGGTTTATATAACGATACGGGGGCAATCCATGCAAAACTGTCAAGTCCGTAATGGCAACTAAATAGGCTACCATGGCATTATGTTGGCGTTATGGATGTGACAGTTTTGCGCGGAATTGCCCTGGACCGACTCTTCTACATATTCTGAGACAGGCGATTTTTAAAAGTGCCAATTTGAAGCACCTCTACTACAAAGCATATATTTTGAGCAAGCATAGGCTAGGCCTACCCATTCAACAGTGAACTTAGACCACAGAATACTTTACGATTTAAGAGGGCAATATCCAGCACAATCTAGTTAGGCCTACATCCACATGCCCAACAACGTGATGTTCCTGGGTTTCCAGGATTTCGGTTCAACATAAAAAAAATAAAAAATAAATAAACTTGCTGATTGATGGGTTCAAGGAACCAGCTGTGGAATATCCATTCTTGTCTCAGCTCAAATTTTATTTTAAGTTCACGTTAAGATCTTAAAAATAGCCAAGGCTACCCAGTTTTTCTCCCCAATTACTCTTATCTTGCCTTATTTCTCTTCATTTCGAATGTTGCCTTTTAGGCTAACAGTTACTTGTTTTATAACTGATTAAACGTTCACTCATTAAAAATTAAGCCTAGGCCTAAAACTAGGCTCCATCAATCCATCCATTCAAATATATACATATACATACAGACATACACATAGATAGCCTATACACGCACGTTAAAAATTATGATGCTCCGGACCTTTGCTTGAGGAAATTTTCCGGAACTGGACCTCTCTGAAGGTTAATTGAATATACCCCTGGTATAATATTTACTGCTGAAACCTCGGTCTGCAACGTAACCTGAAAGCAAATATATAAACCTAACCTACATACTGGCCTTGCGTGAAGTGCAGATGTGGAAGTAAGACCTACAGTAGATATGTGGTTGAAATGTGTGTGTGTCAGCTTTAGCAGAGCTCCAGTGAGAGGTCGCTTTCCTGTGGCTCTCATTGACCCAGGATAGCTCTCTCTCTCCAGACGTGAGTCCTTGATAACCCAAGCATCAGTTCTGTTGATATGTTCAGGTTTTCTATGGTGGTGTATAATCCAAATGAAACAAACAAGACAGGCCCAAGTTTCGTAACCTGACTCTCACCAGATGAATTTCGTTCCGCCTAGCTCCACTCATCCATCTGGGATCGATCCATTGGAGTGGTGCTTCAGAAGGCTGGGCCTTATTGAAAAATCACTCATCCATCTGGGATCGATCCATTGGAGTGGTGCTTCAGAAGGCTGGGCCTCTGGGCAAATACAGTTCAAAAGAGAAAGAGTAAGTGATTCGTTGCTGTTGTTGCTATTTTCGGAATTCTGATTGGCCAACGTAGGCTTGAGCTTCTCGTTACACTGCCACCTACAGGTTTGGCATGCTCTTGACGGCATATATACGGGGTAGTGTAAACAAAAACTTTTCTGACAATTGACAGGTGTGCACGATGTTATTTTTGAAATCGGTGAAATGTCCGTTTATGAAAATAGCCAGCCACATGTAAACGTATGTACTGTATCTACAGGCCGCAAGTCTTTCGCCAAGACCCGGAAACTAATTGTGAGCCTTCATTGCAGGATTGCTTGATTGTGTGCATTTTCAAATTAGCCACACTGGCAGTGACATCACTGGAGCCCCGTCTGTTAGTCAGTACTTGCCCTACCATGCGACCCTAACCTATCCCTACAAACATTTTTATCTTTCGAAATTAGTAGTGCTGTCAGTTAAACGCGTTATTAACGGCGTTAACGTAAACCTATTTTAACGGCGTAAATTTTTTTATCGCGAGATTAACGTTCTTTTTGGTGTAACAAACTTTGTATTTTTTTCACATGCTGTTGCAACAACTAGTAACGTTAGATCAACTACAACACCACACTGGATCTAGCTAGACCGTGCTGCATGTACACGCCCCCTTTTAGGGGAAAGGGAGCTGTTTGGATAATGGAAACCTATGCTGCATCTTTGTGGGGAGCGAAAAGGGCTTATACTTACTACGTAAATCTTGAGCTAGCTAGCAAGCTAACCGTTTTACATGGGATATGGTAGGTGTAGCTACGTGCTGAATGGGTTGTAATGTACATAGTTTCGACATGAATAAGTTACACATAATTCTTCATAACCGCCGTGTTAGTAAAATGATTGAATGGCCTGTAAATTAATAACTAGATGTAATGTCAAGGTGTGATTAGGCTATCTGTCTTTCCCATTGGAATCAACAATATAATGTTAACTTGTTTTCCGCTAAAATGGGGCGTGATGCAGATTAAATGTAGCCTAACTTTATGATGATGCCTTTAGTAGGCTACGTACCCGTACGTTGCCGCCGTGTAAATCACGATTCAGTTATATTTGGTCGACGCCGCTCCATTAAAATCCATTGTTCATCCAGTGTTTGCGTGTTAAAACTTCGGGGCTGATGTGTGTGGCAAGTGACAGTGCACCATAGACTGTAGGCCTAGGCCTATAAAATGGCAGTGCACTCATGTCGAAAAGTTCCTTATTTTCAACTGAACTCAAAGATAATGAATATAGTATTTTATGTTTATGCCCTTTATTAGCTATATTTCTGAAGAATATATTGTGTTGCCTTAGGTCTGCTGCACAAATTTTGAAATTTGAATTGAAATAATCAAATAGACCTATGTCTTAAAGTTAAGTTAATGAAGTAACTTGCTTTGCTTTCATTTGAATCCTAATCAAGATACACAATAATTGCTTTATATTGTTAATATGGACTCCTGGAAAGTTCAGAAATGCAAAATAATAGAAATTTAATCATGCGATAAAATATGTGATTAATCGTGATTAACTATAGGAATTCAGCGATTAATCGTGATTAAAAATTCTAATCGTTTGACAGCACTAGAAATGAGTAAACAACTGTATGTAACTGTTATGCAACTGTACTGTAAACAACCTTTGTTTCCTAGAAAGATATGTTTGCTGCACTTCTGAAACGATTTTGTAAGACTTTAATGTACACATTCACTTTGTGAAATGGTTGTAACTTGTAACAGTAAAACAGCAAGTTCAGAAATGGGCTCCTTTCCAGACAAACCTGCAGAGCAAATTTCAACACTGACTCTCATGAGGTTCCAGTCACATCTTCCTCTATGTGCATTTAATGTCACTCATGCATTTTGTCCAATCACCTCTTGAGTTAGCTACACTTAAATCCAGCAAGTTTTTATGTCTAGCACTTTCGATAAATCCGATCCTCAACAGCTCAGTCTAATTAAATGACTCTGCTTAAGTTCCAACAGGCACATTAGTGCTGTGATGAAAAATGGAAAAAATCCTTGACAAATACGCAGTACAGAAAAAATGAAATGAAGAGATAGATTACTTTTTGGTCCCCAGTAGCAGGGATCGAATGGCCATTTGGCATACATTTCCAGCACCTTAGGGCCGATGGAATATCATATAATATTTAATTTAATTTGTTTGGCCAATGATTGGCCCAAAGCAAGGGTAGTCAATGGCTCATTAGTTCATTCAGTGTAGTAGCCTCAACAGCACTTATACAAGGCTTATACAAGTAGCCTATGTGAGCAACAAGTTGAACTTGGAGGAGGTAGGCTAAGCAAGCTTATTACAGAGCAGAGGGACAGTGAGCAGCTGGAGTTCTTGAAATTCCCCTTGGGGATCAATAAAGTATAAGTATATAAGTATACATACTCTTTTGATCCCGTGAGGGAAATTTGGTCTCTGCATTTATCCCAATCCGTGAATTAGTGAAACACACTCAGCACACAGGTGAACACACAGTGAGGTGAAGCACACACTAATCCCGGCGCAGTGAGCTGCCTGCAACAACAGCGGCGCTCGGGGAGCAGTACGGGGTTAAGTGCCTTGCTCAAGGGCACTTCAGCCGTGCCTACTGGTCGGGGTTCAAACCGGCAACCCTCCGGTTACAAGTCCGAAGTGCTAACCAGTAGGCCACGGCTGCCCCAGTATCTATCTATCTATCTGGAGGAGAGTAAAATATAAGTTTAATTGTTTTTTTTCTACTGCAGGTGCACTTTATAAGTTTTCTTTATAAGTATATAAACTTTACAGTATAAGCCAAGTATAAATCAATGTAGTGTATCTACTGATCAGGACACAAAAAGTAAGCTATACATATACTAGTTCAAAATAAGTAGATCAACACTACACTTCCATTAACTTCTTTTTGCTAAGAGTATACCTACCGATACCACTGATGATAACGATGACTGATTCATTTTGATAAGATAATATAGTAATTGTAATGCTCACATGAAGTGAGACTGTCGCAGATGGCTGTGATCACAATAAATAATACTGCACTGCAGTATAAGTTTGCTAATCATTTGCTAACCCATATAGCAAAGGTGTGTCAAAGCCACGTTGATTGCAGGTCAGATTGCCATCAGATGACCAAAACTCAAAGGTCAATCAAATGTGTGGATGGCCGTTCTCTCAAAGTCAAGATTTCCCTTGGCAAAACATCAAGTCGTATGCAAAAGGCACAGCTTTAAGACATTTAAAGACATCAAAGGGAAATAAGTTACTGTAATGTAGCTCTGCTCTGTGTAGGGCCTACTAAAATGTAGGCCTTTCAGCATTCAAGGTAGTAGGCTATACAGGAAAGAGGAAATAATTCCAGCAACAGGAAACTTGACCTATGTTTATTTTGTATTATATTAAGTTGTCCTATAGTGGTAACTGTTGGGATATGTTATATACAGTTAGACAAACCACAATATGTGTAGGTAACTTAGCTCTTGACACATACAGTGTAAAGGCGTTGCTATTAATTGAACATTGTATAGCTTAGTTTAAATTCATTTAATAATTTGAAATTATCATTGGAATTCTATCAACTGACAATAGCTTGTATTTTTTTATTTCAATATGGAGATTATGTGCTCAAATGCCTACACTTGTCCACTTTCAGTGCTCCAACTGGAGGGCCGCTTAGGCCAAATATGCCAGGGCTGATTTTTTGTGTATGTATACACGGTCTCGCATGCAAGCAGATTCCTTTGAAATGTGCCGCTGCCTGGCAAAATATTGATGCACTGTTTGAAGTTGCACTGCTGTTAAAGATTGCGACTGTGTATAGAACACAGGGATTCCACTAAACCTTGTTTTACTGAAACCTGTTTGTGACTACATGCATTCTAGCCTGGAAAATCCAGACCCTGTTATTCTAGAAAGATTAAGGGTCTGGCCACAAACAATGTTATGGCCCAACTCGAGGGGCGGCACCAAGCATGCATTTGAAAATCTCACTGCACGCAATTGGATAACACTAGACCAATGTTTACTCTGAATGATTCCGGATTTCGGCGCAATTGGATAACACTACGATCAATGTTTACTGACCTCCAACGTTGCAGCGTCATCATCAGTTTAGCTCGCCTCTGGCCCGCCTATATCAGATATGCCGATTTGATTGGTTCCACGGGATTTTGGATCATGCGCCAGACCACACCTTTTGCCATACCCCTGGGCGCAAGTCTTAATAAAAGTGAAGTGGATGGCACAAAATTAGCCACTGACTGAGTGTAAAATAAGATTAAGCTTTGCGTCGCGATAAGAATAAGCTTTGCACCGCGTTTCTGATAGTCAAAATAGAGCCCTTAATGTTATAGGCAGTGTACCCTGTAGCCTAATTTTGGTTTACACAATGACCACTGCCACCTGAATAAGGTGAATTATACCTAAAATTAGGTAGAATGGTTTTCCAAAAGTCAATAGTGTGCAAACAAACAAAATATAAATATAAATAAAACTGAATTGAAAAAAACAAGTGAATAGATTTGTGTACTAGATTCTTCATTCTGTAAAATTCAAAAAATAGATATTGTAATTGTTATAAGGAATTGCTGTCATGGAACCAAAAGAATGAGGAAACAGCTAAGCACAAGTGGATTCAGTGAGCAACAGACAATCAGTTTCACTTTCTGATATCGCTCCTAAAACAGAACACAGCATGAAAGCAAACACCTAATTGGCTGAGCAGACCATCAGAATGAAAAGGCTAATGAACAAACCCAGGCTTGTCACATTCCTGTGAGCATGCCATGGAATCAGAGCACTTCAGAAGAACTAAAAGCTGAAGCTTACCTAAAAGAATTACAACAAAACTCAACATTGCAAAGATGAACTGTTTTCTAGGTCAATATTGCAAAGGTGAACTGCTTTCTAGGTCAATATCCAACCAAAAGGTATGCTTAATGTTTTAATCTATCCATGGTCATGACATGGACATGCGGAGGGGTTTTCTATGCAGGTATATGGTTATGTTCCTTTATCAGGTTTCAGTTAATGAAATAATTTGACAAACACCTACAGTACCCTCCAGAATTATTGACACCTCTGCTAAAGTTGACTAAAAACCGGTAAAAAAAATAATCTGTTGGTGATTTATTGTAATCTCACAATGAATTTGCATCCCTCCAAGGTTGGATTTTTCCTAATTTTTTTCATTGTGAGATTACAATAAAGGTCTAGGCAGCAGTGATCAGGGTACTGGTTTCATTAATCTATTGTTCAGCAAGTAAGGGATAATGTAATGGCCCAACTCGAGGGGCGGCACCAAGCATGCATTTGAAGCGGAGGGGTCTTGTACAGCCCTGAAGGGACCTATTTCCAGACAATGACGGGCGTTCTATACATTATCCCGCTTATTACACGGCTACCCACTAAAGCAGTCAACACCGGCAACAAAATATTGATTTAACAATAATTTTAGTGATTGAAAGGTGATTGTCGCTTCCACGCAAAAAGAAGGGGGGGGGATACTAAATAGGCCGTTAAATAGCCTAATGGCAACGTTCGATAGAACACCCTATTTATTATTGAAGTTGAACTGAACATTGCCATAGTAAAATGGGACTGTGAGAATGGGATTTCTTTGGGGATGTTGATGTTGATGTTTCTTTCTTCATCTGCTTCTTGGCGGGGCGCTGTCATTGATACATCTGAGAAAACAACAGCTGTTAGCCTGATGTTTAAAATGTCAACTCAGTTAGGCTATGTTAGGCTATGTAGCTATGGCTCACCGGATTTGCTGCCATTGCCGGGATGAGAGGAGAGGACTTTGCTCCTCTTTTCTCTATCTGTCAGTGATGGAGTCCAGTAGCTCCTCAGACTCCCCTCACATCTGTGCCCAGTCACAGACATTATTTTGCGACCATCCAGACCAGCCTGAGACAGGAGTTGGACAGCTGTGATGTGGCGTCAGGGGGGCAAAGGGAGCAATACTTTTTAAAGCAGGCAACGGGGCAGTTTGGGTTGTCAGGCTCCGCGAAGATGTAGCCCCGGTAATTTGCTCTGCACGGATCTTTGGCATCTTTGTGATTTTTTGTCTCAGCGTTGTATGCGAGAGTGATATTCGTTACCATTCTCGTCTTACTTTAGAAGGAAAGAGTCTTGAGTGAGGTCCCGATTGCCCTCTCTGCCTCGTCTTGCCAGATGTAGCCTAGCTGTACATCAAACCACACCTTCCTGACGAGTCCACGAGCTGTGTTGGGAGAGAGCACATCTGGGTTGCTGAGCAGCAGTTGTAGGTCTTTTGTCGAGATGGGGGGTGATGCTGGCTGACGTCTTTGCCCTTTTTCCGTAGATCTTTAACTACAGATTTGAAAACATCGTTGCTTGATTTGAATGTGGCACAGTTCATTATATCAAGGGTTGTGAAATGTCGAGATATCCCTGCCCTAATTGCCATGTAACTCGCAATTGAGTAGGCCTAGGTCTTTCCGTTGACATTTTGCACCGATGGATAAAAAGAACGTAGCCTAGCACCTGATTGAGACTCTCTGCATTATAATCAGCAAAGTCTACCGACATTTTTTTTTCCACTAACCAGTCTTTGAAAACTGACATGGCCCATACCGTGGTCTGTTTTGTATTGATTTCACGTCGGTTCTCTTCAATTCTGTCTCTGTCTCTGTCGTCCAGATGTTTGTGTCGTTTTGCTTCTTTGCCTTCCTCTGTGTTGTTTTCTTTTCTTTTTCTTTTCTTAACTGGTGAAGACAACTCAGCCTTCATCCAAGAAGCGAAATCTGGATAATCTCCAAGAATATTAAAACTAATATTAAACTCATCCATTGCGCCGGATGTATTGGAAGTTTGTCCATTACAAAGTATCTGCAGGTCAACTCGCGTAGCTTAGCAACGGAGTATTCTAAAGTGATAAGTGGCCAGACTACTTGCGCAGTAATATGAAAGACGTGAAATAGAAGCACAAAGCCCATTTTCCTTGACAGCGGTCTGTTATACTTAGCAACGGTCTGTTATTCAGAATTAGCAGACCGCCGAACGTTGGGAAGGCCCATTCAAGTGAATGGAGCATTCTGCAGCATTATGAAGAGCCGTGTAATAAGTAAGGGATAATGGATGACACGGTGGTCTGTTCACAGAATTTAATGCACGGTCGCGCTTCGCGTCGGGCCGTTTAAACCTCGTAAGTGCATTAACTTCTGTGAACAGACCACCGTGGAGTCCATTATCCCGCTTATTCCACTGTTGCCACTTGCGTTGTGTTCATTTCCTGTTACAATTTAAACGTTTTAATCGCTAAAACTGTTGTTTGTAGAAATTTTCTTCCGACACATATCAACTAATTTCTCAACTTGCAGGACAAACTGCCGTTACTAGTTCTAAATGGATGGTTGCTACGGCCAAAGGCCAGTCGTTAGTTCTATCTCTCCCGTTGTCAAGCGGGCGTATCCCAAGATTCTGATGAACTTTGGCTTTGAAACATCGCTATTTTACTTAGCCTGCTGTCATCCATCTAGCTAAAAGCCACCTCCGTCATATGCTACAATGTTACTATGTACTGAACGTCTGCATTTTACAGCTCGGATGCAACGTGACGGTTCATTTAAACTTCACAACGAGTTCGGCGAATTAATATACAAGTGTGATACAGCCAAAAAAATGGATCTACTTCATAGGTGTGCAAATAACATACGGTTAATGGTCGTTCTAAATTACGTAGGACAATGGGAAATTCAACCAAGCAGTGTAATAATGTTCTATAAATGTTCTACAACCTTTTATTGGTATCTAATTTAATTGCACAATAGGCCAGACATGCAGCTGACTTCAACCCACAATTAATTTAATGAATACAGGGATAAGTACAGTTTAAATCAGGACCATGTGGAGGGTAAAGAGGATAAAGAATTGTACAGGTAGTCTCAAACTAAGGTGTTTGTTATGGTGTGCACACTTCAGGTCCTCCTTGGTAAGAGGAGATTTATGACATTTTTTACTGTTAGAATGTGCTGTTGTGAAAACTTGTTCCTTTAAAGTGTGTAACTAGTTATAGGGTTGTATTTCTTCAACTTAACATCTGCATCTTATGAGGTACTCATATAAATGAAGATACTCCACTTGTGTATAGGGATACTGGATAGCCTAGTGAGTCTCTAATCTGTAGTTTGCAAAACAAGCAGGGGACGCCATCTTAACTTGGATGTGGCCAGCTCAAACTCTGACACACTCAGTCAGACAGCCCAAGCAGTTAGGTTAATCCGCAGTTCAGTTTTGGTTTTAGAAAATAAGCCGAAGTCCCTTTACAAATTCCAACAACAAAGACAAAACAAGGGGGGTGCACTTAGTAGAAATCCTGAACCCGTCGCAAAAACTCCAAATTGTCCACCCAAACGCGCTCCTGCTGTTCACTCTTGAATCCAGCATTTAAGTGCTCCCCATAGGCCTCACACCTGTGGCCTACATGCAATCATAAGAGAACAGGCAAACCGGTGTCCTCAAGCGTAGGGAGTACAGTATGTTTGTGTCAGTGTGCTGTCTAGGCTAATGCACCTCACTTCCTAACAATCTTATGTATATACCTCCAGGGTGAAGTATGGCGTTTGTGTACACTATCACTACTGGTGAAACGCTGAACACCCACGAAAGCTTCAAGTCACATCTCCCTTGGGGTTCATGCAAAAATGTGTCTAACATCACAGACTGTGACATCATACTCGCTTTCTGTCCTGTCACGTCTCGAGTCGGAACTGACATTGAGGCAGCGTTGCGGGCCATTCCAGGTACTGTACACAGATTGATCAGACAATGTCACATTAAAGGCCGTGTTGCAGGTTAACTACCACTGTCAATTAATGGGTACATAAAGCACTCAAGATATGTATAATATTTTAAAAAATGTCTCCAAATAGTGTTAAAGGAACCGTATGTAAAAAATGTAATTCAATTAATCATAAAATGGCCCTGATTTGTCACTAGACATTAGGAAATCATGCTAATTTCAAACATTTATAATACTGACAACAGTAGTCCGGCCAGGATATCGTCATTTAAAAAAGTGAAGTTGCAGCCCTCAACTGGTGTTGATGTTTACATATTTGTGTTTTAGCCTGATCCGCCACCCTCCACCTATTTCACAAAGTCAGTAGTGTTTTCGCATCTGGGTTGCCAGCTCTGCTCTAGTTACCACATTTGCGGTGTACACCGCTTTACAGTATTTTGAAAGTGATTGTAGTACCAGTTTTGGCCAAAATCCTACATACGGTTCCTTTAAATGCCAGTTTTTGGTATTAGCAGGGTTTTTTTAATGCAATTCGGTGATGACGTAACTTTGGGGGCTACATAATCTGCACTTCATTCATTTCAATTAATTCCAATGGACATTGCGGTTACACTTTCAACATAAAGTTTGTGTATTTACACTTTCGAATTTCATAACAGCATTTATATCACAGCTACCGTATGATCTACCAAAGGTAACAATGTTAACCTTGTCTGATTTCAATTTAGTATATTTTTCTGAATTTCGGGAGGTCTCGTTTTGGAGGGTATTTTTTACATTCATTCCTATGGGAAATGGTCGCAGTTACACTTTCAACATGAAGTTTGTATATTTACACTTCAAATTTCGTTACAGCATTTATATCACAGCTACCCTATGGTCTAACAAAGATAACAACGTCAATTTTCTGAATTTGAGAAGTCTCGTTACGAGGCTACATAATCTGTGCCTATTCAGTTCAATGCATTCCTTATACAACACTTTTTTTTTTAGCCTACTGTCAATGAATAGCACGGAGTGAAAGTCAACATTATCTTTATATCTAGTGATAGCGATCATATTTGTCATATTTCAGATAAGTAGGCTACTGGGTAAACTTAACTTTCCAGTCCCACCTGTGAGTCCCCCCTTTATTGCAAACTTAGCCGCCATCGAGTAGGCTGGTTGTGTCTTCAGCATGATTATTTTCGATAACTACTCCTCGTGATTGATTGTCATTGACACTGTCAGGGTACCGCATAATGCAATGCAATGCATTGTGGGGGAAAGGAGAATCATTGCAACCGCAGTAAAATAGTACCTACTTTTTCGTATTATATTCTGTTTTGTGATACCCAACAACATCAAATACAGTAACAGTAACAACAGATAACAGTTTAAACGTTTATTACCAACAAGCAAATTGCGCAAATTTGTTGGAAAATGAACCCTGCAACACGGCCCTTAAAACTGCTGCCTTTCCTCTGGGCATTCATCATTCCCTCTTTGTTACTTTTTCTCCCCAGAGGGTAAACCTTTGGCGTTGGTAGTGCTTCACCACACATTTGACAGCAACTACACTTTGCCCGACACAAAGAGGTTCATGAAGCGGCCCGGCTCCATCACTGTGGACTGCCTGTTCACTGATGATGGACTGATGAGATGCCCTTGTAATGATGGCGCAGTGCGTGCTGTCGCCAAGTTCCTGCAGCAACATGGGAAACACAGTCTGAAAGGCAAGCTGGCCCTGGGCCTGCTCATCCTCATCTTGTTGTGTGTGGCATTTGCCAAGATAGCAGCTGAGATGGAAAGAGAAGCAAAGAAATGTAGAGAGCAAGCAGCTGAGTTAATTCCTACCAAGAAAGAACTTGAACTGATGCAGCAAAACTACAAGACATTAGAGGGGGAACTAATTAAAACAATTAACTCTCACAAGAAAGAGGTTGAAAGCTATAAGGAATTGAACAGGAAAGCAAATGAAAAAATGAACTCTCTTGAGGAAGAGGTTGAAAACTGTAAGGAATTGTACAGGAAAGCAAATGAAAAAATAAACCTTCTCGAGGAACAGGCCTCACATGACACAGCCATAGAAAGGAATGATGAAAAGGATAAACAGCCTGATGAGAAAGAGGCAAGCAATTTAAAAAATGTGCTGCTCATGTTGTCCCTTTTGATTCTATCACCATGTTGTGCCTATTACTATATATATGGGAGGGGCAAAAGGGGGCAGATACAAGGGAGGGACAATAATGGGCAGAGACAGGGGAAGGGCAAAATGGGGGAGGGGGGCAGTGGAGGGGCAGAAAGGGCTGGAGACAGTGGAGGGGCAAAATGGGGTGGGGACAGTGGAGGGGCACAAAGGGCTGGAGACAGTGGAGGGGCAAAATGGGGTGGGGACAGTGGAGAGGCAGAAAGGGCCGGAGGCAGTGGAGAAAACAGTGGAGGGGCAAAATGGGGTGGGGACAGTGGAGGGGCAAAATGGGCTGGGGACAGTGGAGGGGCAAAATGGGCTGGGGACAGTGGAGGGGCAAAATGGGGTGGGGACAGTGGAGAGGACAGTAGCTCCTGAGCAACATGCCTAGCAGCTTTGAACAATGCAAAGGTGACACCTGTTAAACTCACCTCAGCATGACATTAGAGTAGAACAAATAAAATACACCCAAAGCTGAAAACCCTTGACACGAGGGAACATGAAACTAGCTGTCAGAGCTACATGACTACATGCACAGACTATGTGACAGCATGCACAAAATGAAAGCAGTCATAGAACCACAGCCTTCCTTTCTACACTGAATCAGAGCACTTCAGAAGAACTAAAAGCTGAGGCTTACCTAAAAGAATTACAAAAAACCTTCAACATTGCCAAGGTGAACTGCTCTCTAGGTCAATATCAAACTAAATGCTGAATGGTATGCTAAATGTTTTAATCTATCATGTACCATAATACTGTTTGTCTGTCTTAGTAAATGTTTTGTTCTGTTGGTGGTGTATAGTCTCATATTTCCACTCACGTGTGTCTAAGCAGAAGTGATCAAGGGACTGGTTGTTCACATTCTATAAATGTTTTACAACTTTTACTAGTGTGTAGTTTAATTATTACCCAGCACAATAGTCCAGACATGCAGCTGACAACCCAGAATAAACATTAATTAAATTAATTGACAAGTACAGTTTAAAGCTAAGGTGTTTGTTACCCACACACTATCTTATGGTGTGCACACTTCATAGGTCCTCTTTAAAACCAGGGTAAGAGGAGATTTATGTCCAGCTATTTCTATTAACAGATATGTCTTATTTTCACTGTCTATTGTCAAATATTTTACAAAGGTAGTATTATTTTGTCACATATTTTTAATTTAGTCAGTCTTATGAAATGTCCTTTTTAGTCTTTTTCATATTTAGTCATTCAAATATCATTTTTTTGTTAGTCAAGTTTTAGTCTAAAAAAGTCTCGTCATTTTAGTCTAGTTTTAGCCAAAAGAAAACTAAAAGGTATCTTAGTCTTAGTCAGTTTTAGTCAACACATTTTAGTCTTTTTTTTTTTTTTTATAACAAATTATTTCTGATTACCATTTGAGTCAAATAGTGTTTCACACATCTCAATTTTCCAACAATATTGTGTGTCCACAGGGCTACTCGTCTGTTATAATTACTCATTCTTTTTTTTGTCAGTCAGTATGTTTACATGCACAGGTAAGTTGAGCTACAATTATAGCTTCGGCTGGATTTGACCATAGACAGTAAAAGATTTGACTGGACAACTGTCATATTCGTAGACCAGTGTTTCTCAAAGTGTGGTCCGGGGATCACTGGTGGTCCATAAAGCTATCCCAAGTGGTCCATGAGCAGACATGGTAAAATATAATATAGATGAGTTGTTTGCAATTTTGAACCAGCTTGTATGTAAAAACAGTTCTGCAACACTGTCTATGTAAGATATGCCAGTTTAAATCATACAGTATGAATCCACACAATAAGCAAAGTGCAAAGACAAATAAAGCAAGGTGGTTCAGTGAGTAGGCCTATTGTGTAGACTAATTATAGGGTACTGTTGAAGTAGGTCTAATCTTTTTTTTTTTTTTAGCTAGGGTTAGTTAAGTGGTCCTGAAACTGAAAAAGTTTGAGAAAAAACACTGTCGTAGGCCAAAGTATTAATGTTTGACTCCATGCAGCTAGATGGCGATATACCAAACACAACACATTCCCAAAACAGACTCTCCATCTTAGCCATAGCTAACTTGTTAGCGAACTTTCCATATTAGCTTACTTGCTAGCAAACTTTGCATCATCAGTCTAACTAGTTAAATAGTTGACATTACATGATGAACATTTTCGTATGGACATTCTGGGGATGTTAATTTGTATGAGAGAAGCTTCAACTTCTGGGTATGTAGCATTGTGGCATTAGCTTAGGTAGTTAGCTTGCTAACCCTGGCAGAAATCTCCAGTGTTCTTGTTCCATGTAGTTTAAATTATTTGCAGCCACAGGGTTGCAGCAACAGCACGTGGACTAGCCTACAGGAAAGCTGCTGCGTGATGAACTCATTCGGAATACTTTGAAATTTTACAGCTAGATATTCTGTCTTCTCATTTTGTGCGAAAATGAAAAGATTTTATCTTAGTTTTTTATTTCATGCAAAACATTTTAGCGTCTTTTTAGTTTAATGCATCTTAAGATAGTCTTATTCAGTGTTTCAGGATATTACTGCCGTCTAGTCATCGTCCCGCCTTAGTCATGAAAAAAAAGGTCGTTGATCGAACATATTTCCTCTCGTCTCCTCGCCTCTGGCCTAAATTAACACTAATACAACTATTGCAAAGTCAAAAATTTTTTCCTTTTTAATGTAATGTTTTTCATAATAACAGGGTGTAAATCCTTGCGCTGGTCACTTACACTGTGTATTCATTCACACAAGTGAATTCACATTGTTAACTAGAATGCATTTCCGAGGAACTGCAAAGTGTACTTGCTCAGGTGCGGTTCACCAACGGGAGCAGACAGTGAAATGTGGTGAGTTGAACTCAGCTTCATCCAAGGATGACAAAAGTAACGTGCATTAAATAGTGTTCAGTGTCCAGCCGGCGGGACGGTTACCCCCTCCCCCACCTCCCCCCAACATTCTAAATCAATTGTATGCACCATATTGCTATGTAGCATAGTAATGTTATACACCACTTGAAAGCTTTGACTCTTGGGAATTCAAAAATGACAACTTTTTTCATGTACAATCTGTATAGTGCTTTACATTCTCAGATTAATCTTATTATGTCTCAATTAAATTTTCCAAAATGCCCCCCTCCTCCGCTTTTGGTGCTACACTGACCTCTGGCCGCAGTGCAGCTGCAGCACAGTAAGTAGATGCAACATATTGGGTACTGAAATATTCACAAGAATCCATAGAAATTGAATCTTCATGTTGTATTATCCAATATTAGTTGAACAGATGTATAGACTATCTTATACACACTCATTGAACCAACAAAGTAAATGCAAAAATAGAGACTTTTTTGTAATTAATCCATATTTTGTGTAGTCTATAACAGAACACATGACATACAATCCACATATAATCCACAAGAAACCTCAAAGTGTTACCTTTCATTTGAGACCAGGATTATGCTTCTACACAAAGGGGTTCATGTGCAGTAAGCATTTTGGATAACCAAAAGTCCTATGGGGAGTTTCCATAGGCATTTTACAAAACGCATGAGCATACCTTGGCAAATAATAGTACAAAGCACTCATATTTTCATTCTATATTGATCTACTTTTGCACTCAGCTTCACAAGACCTGGTGCTAGGGCTCAGTTGTGTTTATAAGTGATATCAAGTGACCTAGAGGGCTGAAAGGTCAGTTCAGAGATGCTTGTAATCTGGCAGAAAGAAAAAACTCTATTCTAGTCTCTGTAACTCTGTGTGAGTACATCACACAGTTATTTTGACTGTTTCCTACGAAAACTACAGGTTCTCAGCTTTCTATAGAGGTCCAACATTTGATGGTAGGCCCCAAAAGAGGTGGGAACAATGCCCTTGTTAATAGGCACAGTGCAATTTCAGGCAAAAACTTGAAATTTGTATTGAGATCCATGTGGTTAACGCAACGCCCAAATGTCTTGGCTGATTGCAACGCCCCCTAGGAAACAAAGGGCGCCAAATTTCTTGTGCATCCTCACATTGGAGTCTTCAATTCATATACCTAGTCTGGCTTCGATACGTGAAAGCATTTCTGAGATATGACCCTACTTCCTGTTTGGAGGCTATGCTGGCGATTTCGTTTGGCTGTGACCAGGAAACGCTTCCGAAAATCAAAAATTCTTCTGGTAACCTTTGTGAGGCTTGGTCCAAGGATTATGTACGTTTTGTGAAGATTGAACAAAATTTGTAACCTGTGAAAGTTTAGTTTCGCTTTCTATTAAATACAATATGGCAGTGACACCATCTTTTCGAGCAACTTAAACAGGTACTGACTGGACATTCCAGAGTTGGACCAGTGGTGATATCTCAAAAGGTCTAGGGGCAGGAGCTGGCCAAAAATTAGGGAGACGGGAATAAAAATAAGAAAACTTAAGAAGAACAATAGTGTGCTACTTTCAGCAAGCACACTAATTACAATGACAAAGTGCGCTGCAAGTATACGGAGGGTGCTCTCATAACGGTCAAAAAGTTGAGTATGAAGCACTGGACACTTTTTGCCCTCAATGATTGGCATCTTGGCTCCTTAGTAGAAGGGGAGGTAGCATGATTATGTAATACCATACATTACTAGCCTGGAAAATCCAGACCCTGATAATCTAGAAAGATTAAGGGTCTGGCAAAGAGCAATGTAATGGTCCAACTCGAGGGGCGGCAACAAGCATACATTTAAAAATCACATTGCACGCAATTGGATAACACTAGACCATGTTTACTCTGAATAATTTGGAACTTTGACGCAATCGGATAACACTATGACCAATGTGTACTGTCCTCCAACGTTTCAGCGCTGTCTTCATCAGTTTAGCTGGTTCCCCGGAATATTGGGGAAAAAGTAACGTGCATCATTGCTCTTTGCCAGAGTGTCTCGCAAAGACAATTCCATTCATTGTGCTCTCGCGAGAACTCTGGATTTCCAGGGTAATACATTACATATTGAATGAAAAAAATAATATGTACTCATGTACTGAAGTTTGAAGCGGGGTTCAGATTGCACATGCAAATGGCAAATCACTGCGCTATGAAACACATTATTTTCAATGACTTGCACACACAAGAACTGGTCTGCTACTGTGCCGAGCAAAGCGCAGTGCAAGTGTCATTTTGCCGCTTTGGTGCTCTTGCGCGTCACAGTCGAAGTTGAACTTTGACCGGTGCGCTATAAATCATAGGTACTCTGCACTGAGCCAGCAATGTGAAGTCTCCTTAACATTTGTGTTTCATTGTGGCCAGCGGCAGGCACAGGCAATTGCCTAAGGCGCCAAACTACCAGGGGCGCCGTACCGTGGTGAGCTATAGCCTACAACATGGAAAAAAACCTTGATTGTCAAATATGTAAAATGTAAAAAATCAGCCGGATTTCTCCTTTAATGGACATACGCTTCGGGAAGTGCACACATACAGTGCTGTAGCCTTAGTTTTAGATCTAGATAAATGTATCTTCCCAGTTTTTCTTTGTGCAGCCAACTGGACTCAAAACCACAATATTTTTTCCTCAGACTGTTTACTTGTTGGTCAGACTGTAACCAGCACATACAGAGCTGCTTGTCATAAGCTGTTATGTTTGCTTAAAGGTCCATACCAAGCAGTGCCAGTGCAAGAAAGTGCTATTTTATCTTGGATGATCATAACCCAAATAGTTTACAATACATCTCCAAATAGCCAGACATGTTTTCCTGTTACCCATCAAGGTGTGTTGTTTCCTCCAGGATGTGATAAACACTAAAGTTGTTTCCACCTGTACTGGCACGAAAAAGCTGTTAATTGCTTTACATTAACTTTTATTAAAGGTCCCATGTGCAACGTTTTCAGTTGTTTATTAGCTTAACATTTCTCATTCATAAATGTAGCCCCATTCATGTTTAATTACCACCTCCTCCAATTCGAAGCATACCTATTGGCTTAGAAATCCTCATTTACATCTACATAGCGCAAGGAAGACTCTCCATGTAGGTGCACCATTTTAAAATAACGGTGGCCAGCAAGGGACATATGCAAGCTTATACAGCTCAGTCTTTGGCGTCTGCATGCATAGAAAAAACATTAGCTTGGATTTATCTGCAGAATTTCCATAGCCTACATTCAGCAATATAAGTTACAAACCCATTTTCTACAAGCCCCGTCCTCCTAACATTCCGACATTGAAATTATCTATTTCAATGGAAAATACAAAGAGAAAAATAAATTTGTTTGTGACCTGTCACTGTCTCGATAGATAGATAGATAGATAGATAGATAGATAGATAGATAGATAGATAGATAGATAGATAGATAGATAGATAGATAGATAGATAGATAGATAGATAGATAGATAGATAGATAGATAGATAGATAGATAGATAGATAGATAGATAGATAGATAGATAGATAGATAGATAGATAGATAGATAGATAGATACTTTATTGATCCTCAAGGGGAAATTCAAGGGTCTCAGTAGCATACAGACATAACACACAACATGCACTTACAGCAGAAATGGTAAACATAAGTATAAGTATAAACATATAACTAAACTCCACTGTACAATAAAGACAGTAGAAGATAAGACAGATAAGAAAACTAAATACTAAATACACTATATAAGTTAAATTAAGAAAGTCCAATGTGCTTGAGGGTGATCAAGTGCTGTAGAGCGGATGACATTCATTGTCCAAGATGTTGATCAGTTTGTTTAGGGTCCTTTTGTCAGATATTGAAGTGATGCACTCCAGTTCAGCTCCCACAGAGCCAGCCTTCCTTACCAGCCTGTCAAGTCGCCCAGCATCCTTCTTCTTTGTGCTTCCTCCCCAGCATACCACTGCATAGAAGAGGGCGCTGGCCACAACAGACTGATAGAACATCCTGAGGAGCTTGCTGCACACATTGAAGGACCGCAGCCTCCTCCTCTCCTTTCTTGTAGAGTGCATCAGTGTTGGCTGACCAGTCCATTTTATTGTCCAGGTGGAGACCCAGATACTTGTAGGTGCTTACCACCTCCACATTGACCCCATCAATGGAGACTGGTAGCAGAGCGGGCTTAGACCTTCGGAAATCCACCACCATCTCCTTGGTCTTTGAAGTGTTTAGTTGAAGGTTATTGAGTTTGCACCACTGCACAAAGTCCTCCACCAGGCTCCTGTACTCCTCCTCTTGCTCGTCCCTGATACACCCCACAATTGCAGTATCATCAGAAAACTTCTGCATGTGGCATGACTCGGTGTTGTAGCAGAAGTCAGATGTGTACAGGGTGAACAGGACTGGAGAGAGCACAGTGTTCCTTGTGGCTCGGTGCTGCTGATCACAGTGTCAGAGAGGCAGTTCTTCAGTCTGACGAACTGTTGTCGCTCGGTCAGGTAATCTGTAATCCAGGTTACCAGGTGAGCGTCCACACCCATCTGCAAGAGCTTGTCTCCCAGTCTGAGCATATCTAAGACCAGCTGCTCCATTGTTTTCATCACATGTGATGTTTAGATCTCGTGACGTGACGGTTATGTGACGGTTAGATCACATTAGATCTCTAGTTTCTAGACCCAGAGACAGTTGATAAACTAACATAGTTTTGCTATACCTAGTAGACTACCACAAAGTTGCTGAAAATGTTATTTTAGTTGTCAGTTTGCAACAATATACAAGTTTAACCAAAGTCCTTAGCTGCTACCTTGCTAGCGAACATCACTAGCTATTCCCATTCACTTTCAGTTTACTGTGCTAACGTTAGCTAACTAGCTCGGTTAACAGGCAAAATGAAATTATTTATTCCATGTCCGAAAGTGTGTTTTATTGGCATCACACACAAGCCAAAAGCCACATGACAAAAGAGAAAAGTTTATGTTTAGACACACCTATTTAGGAGTCCAGAACTAGGGCCATCATCTAGGTAGATTCACAACAAGATGAGCTGCAACTAGATATGGTAACGTTAAATGCTTTGCGATGGCTTGCAACAGCTGGCAACGACATGCACCATTTAATTCACACCACTGCAACTCCTTCTGGAACGGTTTCGTCTCGACGCGGCTCTTTGGTGTGAATTGGGTGTTATCTGTATGTTTCTGATGTGCGACGGCTACCGTAGTTCTATTAGGTTGCAATATAATCCCTAAACTAGATGGGAGAAATTCTTACACATGGGACCTTTAATACTGTATGTGCTTCAGCCTGTCATTGACAGGTCACTCTTTATTTTAATCATTAACCTTGTAGGATTGTAACTGACCTGGTAAACAATGATGATTATTTATTGATCCAATTCAACAGTTATTATAGAGGAAGAAATGTGATGGAGAGTCAAACCATAAGGTCCACTCAAAAAAATTATGTGTAGTCTGCACATTAATGTGTAGCTTTTCACAGAACATATGAACAGAAATATAAGTAGGTGTAGTATCTTTTGAGCTAAGATCAAGTGATCTGTCGGTTTTGAGTGGATGCAATGTAATATCTGTAATATCTAATCAGTGTATTTCTATGTGAATTGGGTGAATTACTGTCAGGTTCCCTCTGCCTTCATTACTTCTCTTTCACTATTTATGACCAATAAAAAGATAATAAGTAAAAAGCAAGACCCTGTGTGATACTTTTCAGTGGCATATAAATGACCAGGGCAATGGGGGAGAAGTGCAATCCTCACATTAAACATTAAAGCGGCAGTTGGCAAGATTTTTTTGATCATATTCACTGAAACCAACAGTATGCTCCGACAGAACAACATAAAATCAGCCGAAGCCCTGAAGAAGGCTTCATGCCGCTACGTGTGGGCTTTTTTAACTGGTCCATCACGATCGACCTGTAGATCTTTAGGACTTGCCCAGTAGATCCCGAGAATAACAGGATTAATAAAAACACAGTCACCAAATTCCCGCATGTTCGCCAACGTTTACAGGGCCTAAAATTCAGTGCGGGATTGTGGGTATAGCGCATGATTTATTCAAGACCCACAACTAGAGATGTAACGGTATGAAAATTTAGCCTCACGGTTATAGTGACCAAAATTATCACGGTTTCGGTATTATCTTAGTATTTTTAAAAGTGTGTTCAATATGTTCAGAAAGCACTGATAGGCATACACAAGCTGAAATAGTTTCAAAAAGTGTCCCATTCACTTTTTCCTTGGTCATATTTAATTGGCTATGTGCTTATAGCTTAACTTACCCTACCATGACTTGGAGTTTTTCGGTTATTTGGATACAATGAGTATTACCAAAGTAAGTGTTCGAAATAAAACTTTAGGCTACTGTATTATCCTGATAACATGAGTGGAATGGATTTAATGTGGACGTGAACAAACTGTTAAAAGACGCAGAGTGGCTACAGGATACAGTGCACGTTTTGCGGTGAAAATGTTCCGCCTTTTAAAATCAGGTGTATTCTAATCCGAATCGCTGTTAAAACCATCAATTAACAACAGAATCAGTAGGGTACCAGTTTTGTTTCATTGTACTAGACCAGGGGTGGCTAACCAGTCCAGCATCAAGAGCCAAAAAAAATATCAACACAACTTAAAAGAGCTGCACAACAAAAAAGATGCCCACACTACAACATCGACTTGGGCCTAGGCTACAGTTTAAATAGGCAGTTGGCAGAGGCTACAAATGATCATTTTCAGGAATGAGTAGCAAGCAACGAAGATATCTGACACACATCACAAATTCCCCCTCACTGAATGACTTACTAGCATGAGCAATGCTTCAATGTAACAACTGATATGATGCCAATGTGACAGTCAAATGTTCCGTCGAGTGTTCAGTAGCTACATTTTTTAAAAGAATTACACAAAAAGAAAACGAGTATGCTTCTCTGACTGACGTCTATATAGCCTAACTTTACCTTGTACTTGCAAAGGTCAGTGCCTTTGGGAAAATGTTCAGGTTTGAAGCTTTATGCATCAGTTAAATCTGGCATACCAAGTACCAAACTAGAACACGTTTTTTAACGGTGTTATTTTGGTTACGTTGACAGATCAACCAGACTGATTATGCTACAAAAAGATAAATCCTCCTTTTGAATGTCCCGTGTTCGTCCTCCTATTTTGCGCTTAGCTTCAGGGTTTTCTGATTACAACAGTAGCATTACACCTGGCTAAAGAAACAAACTATCAAATTGTGAAAACCATAACCATTTACCAGAAATATAGGCTATTTCAAAAAGTAAAAAACTCTAAGGCCAAGGAGAAGTGCATGGGAACATCAGTTGTGCTGCTGCAAGCCGCACGAGAGGAGGTAAAGAGCCGCATGCGGCTCGCGACCCCTGTACTAGACTTACTGTAGGTCAAAAGCAGGCTCGGATGAAGGTGGGAAGGATTAAACACACGGTTTCCACACCGTGGTAATCAACCGTGATAATTCTGATATTTGAAATGGAAACTGTAATTGTGGTCAACATTTTTATCACGGTTTACCATTATACCGGTAATCGTTACATCCTTACTCCCTCTATAACTGCTCCCCATAGGCCTCACGCCTGTGGCCTACCTGCAATCATAAGAGAACAGGCAAACCAGGGTCTGGTGTCTGTGTACACCATCACTACTGGTGAAACACTGAACACCCAAAGCTTCAAGTCACATCTCCCTTGGGGTTCGTGCAAAAATGTGTCTAACATCACAGACTGTGACATCATCCTTGCTTTCTGTCCAGTCACGTCTCGAAATGGAATTAACATTGAGGCAGCGTTGCAGGACATTCCAGGTACTGTACTACCAACACAGATTGACCAGACAATGTCATATTAAACTGCTGCCCTTCCTCTGGGCACTCATCATTCACTCTTTGCTATTTTGTCTTCAAAGAGGGTAAACCTTTAGCGTTGGTAGTGCTTTACTTCACCACACATTTGACAGCAACTACACTTTGCCGGACACCAAGAGGTTCATGAAGCGGCCTGACTCAATCACTGTGGACTGCCTGTTCACTGATGAGATGCCCTTGTAATGATGACTCAGTGCGAGCTGTCACCAAGTTCCTGCAGCAACATGGGAAACAGTCTGAGGGGTAAGCTAGGCCTGGGCCTGCTCATCCTCATCTTGTTGTATGTGGCAATTTCCACATTTTCCAATTTCAGAGAGTACTCAGTTGACTTAATTCATACCAAGAAAGAACTTATACTCTTGCTGCTTCAGTTTAAGAAATTAGAGGGGAAACTAAGTAAAACAATTAACTCTCTCAAGGAAGAGGTTGAAAACTATAAGGAATTGGACAGGAAAGCAAATTAAACAATTAACTCTTGAGGAACAAGCCCTTACATGACACAGCCATAGAAAGGAATGATTAAATGGATGAAAAGGATAAACAGCCTGATGAGAAAGAAGCAAGCAATTAAAAAAAAGTGCTGCTCATTGTCACGGCCCACAGACTCAGGACAGGGAGGTAGAGTTCAAACAAGATAGTTTATTTACAAAGGAAAACCAGGAAATGGGTCGTCAAACCCAGGTCGGGATTGAACAGAAGTTCCACTGGAAACAGTAGGCCAAGGAGGGTCCAAAACACAGAACCTGGTGTGACTGTGTTTCCCCCCTCCACATCCAAGAGAGCGAGGGGGCCCGACACGGAGGTTGCCCTCACCCACGAGGGGCTGGTGGAGCTGGGATCGTCTTGATGGAACTTCGGTGAGCATGGAGGGGTCCTAGGGCGTCGTCACGGCTGACCCAGGAGGCGATCTTCAGGGCCGTAGCCCTCCCAGTCGACCAGATACTCCAGTCGACCTCTTGGCGGGGGAGTTGAGGAGGTCCTTAATGGCATAGATGGGACCCTCGGTCCAGGAGGGGCTGACAAGGGGGTTCCTCTGCAGCACCAGGTTCTGTGGAGGAAGGAGAGTGAGGTGAATGGTAAGGCTTTTAGAAGTGACACATGGAAGGTGGGGTGGATCTTGTAGTCAGGGGAAGCTGGAGGCTGATGCGTGACTGGGTTTATCTAAGTGAGTGATAGTGAAGGGACCAATGTATTTGGGACTTAGCTTTTTGCTGGGCAGTCTCATCCGGATGTCCGGGTGGAGAGCCAGACCTTTTGTCCAACCGTGTACCCGGTGTGGAGAACAGTCAGGCATCGGCATGGTGACTCTGGCGGCGAATGGCTCGCTGGAGGTGGCTGTGAGCTTAAGCCCCAGACCTTCTCACTCCACGGAACCAAGTGTCCACCGCTGGGACAGAGGGTTCCCTGACCAGGGAACAGTGGTGGTTAGTGACCGAGTATGCACTGAGGAGTCAGGCGGGGGAGGGCATTAGAAGAGTTCTGTGCATGCACCGGCCCAGGGAAATGAAATGCTTGGCTCCAGGTGTTCTGGTGACCATGGCAATAGGTCCGTAAAGGCGACTGATTTCTTGGATCCTTCGCTCCTGTCTGACCGTTGGTTTGGGGTGGTAAAAGGTAAAACTCCTCCCGTCACCCCATCAGCGGAGGAAGGCCAGCCAGAATCGTGGAAATGGTGTGGTCCTCTATCCGACACTACATCTTCAGGGATTCCAAAGTTCCTGAAGGCGTCGTGAACGAACAGTGCCGGCAGTCTCTGCGGCAGTCGGGAGACCCTTCAGGGAATCAGGTTGCAGGCCTTGGAAAATCGGTCCACAATGACAAGGATGCAGGTGTGGCCCTCAGACAGCGGGGAGATCGGTAAGTCGACTCGAGATGTGACCATGGTCTCTTTGGAATAGGCAGAGGCAGCAGCTTCCATGGCGCCAGTCCACACAACCAGCCATTACCCTCACGGGCGTCTCACCATGCCGGGCCACCAGTACAGCTCCTGTAGTGAGAGGGTGGCCATGATCCCAGGGGTGTCGGTGCGGGTGAGGAGTGTGCCATGGTGGTGAGGTGGGTTCCCGAGGCTACAAGGCACGTAGGTCGCGATTGTCTGGCTTGTTAGGTGGCACAGGCTCCAGTCTCCATAGCTGCGGCGATCTGATCATCGAAGGTCCACTGGATGGACTCACCACCCGCCAGCTGGTAGGATAGAGCTCAGGCTGTTCGGGTTGTCCTCAGGTGATAGGATGCGAGAGACAGGGCATCAGCTCGACAGTTACGCCGAAACCTGGCGGTAACTGATAGTAAAAGGTAAGCCGTGTAAAGAAAAGGCCCACCTGGCGGCAGGGTTGAGTCGTTTTGCTTTGTGGGAGGTACTGAGATTCTTGTGATCCGTCAAGACCAAAACGGGTGACTGGCTCCCTCCAGCCAGTGACACCCTCCTCCAGGGCTAACTTGATGGCAAGCAACTCTTACCGATGTCATAGTTGCACTCTGCAGGGCTTAGCTTCCTGGAGAAGTAGGCACACGGATGAAGATCTAGAAGGGTTACCTTTGGTATTGGGACAACACAGTCCGGCTACCATGGTGGAAGCGTGCCGCCTTCCGACGACAAACTCCTTTGTTGGGGCCAGTATGACGGAGGACGGGGGGCTGAGGTGAAGGCCTTCTGGAGTTCCCAAAATGCCTGGGAAACCTCTGAGCTCAGGCAAGGGTCTTCGATTTTCCTCGAGCCGAGTAGTTAGGGGAGCAGGATCTGGCTATAGTTCCGCATGAATCTCCGGTAAAAGTTGGCAGCCCAGAAAGCTGAAGTTCCTTTATAGAGTGAGGAGCTGCCCAGGAAGCACAGCCTGACCTTCCCATCATCCATGCTAACTCCCTGGGGAGCATATGTTGTAGCCTAGGAACTGGGCGGTGGGTTGGTAGAAGGTACACTTCTATGCTTTGAGAAAGAGCTGGAATTCACATGAATCGAGACAGGACCAAGGAGTGTTGGATGTGGTCATTGAGATTAGGGAATAGATCAGGATATCAATGTAGATAATAACAAATTTATTAAGGTAATCTTGAAATATTTCATTCATGAAACCCTGGAACACGGATGGTGAGTTCGGACAACTCCATATGGCATCACGAGATACCGTGAATGACCAGTAGGGTGATGAAGGCTGGTTCTTCCACTCCATCCCCTCTGCAAATGCACACCAAGTTGTAGGCAACTCAGAGGTCAAGTTTGGGAGAACAGCGTGAGGCTCCACGAGCTGTTCCAGAGCCAGCGGGGACAAGAGGCAGGGGGTAAACGGAATTTGACAGTGATTTTATTGAGGGCACGGTAGCGGATGCCATACACGGTCTAACACCTCCATCCTTCTTGGCCACAAAGAAGAATGAAGAGGCAGCTGGAGACTTGGAGGGCCGGATATACCCTAGCTTGAGGGGCTTCCAGCTGACATAAGCCTTCATTGTTTCCTGTTCCGCAAGGATACTGGGTAGACCTTCCCCAGGCAGAGGGTGCCCGGTAGGTTATTGCACAGTCCCAGGGTCGATGTGGAGGAAGCTGGGCTGCCTGTGGACAGAAGACATCACTGAAGGAGGCGATGCTGGCAGGATGGTGACCGGATCGACTCTGCTCTGGACTTCTCTACGGATGTGCATGCTCACTGGGAAATTTGGGCGTTGGCTGTGAGAACGCGGGGTTGTGGGAAACAGGAAACTTGACAGTTCTTGCTCCACTGAACAATCTCCCCAGTAGATTGTAGGTGAATGCTGAATCAGCCATGGGCCCCAGGATTACCTCTGCAGTTGACTCTTGAGTATGAAGAACGTGATGGATTCCACATGTAGGCTTCCCACCCGCATATCCCTAGGTTCTTTGTTTGATATGGACCCGCTTATGGGCCAGGGGCTTCCCTACTATGGAGTGGGCGTGGAAGGTAGGGACGAGCGAATCTCAGGAGTTGGGGCGTTGGCAGAGGAGCCAAAGATGAAATTCCCTCTTGGGCGAGGTCAATGAGAGCAGAAGCCATGTAGGAAGACATAGAATCAGCAAGGATGACGTGTGACTAAAGGCTTTAGATAAACACTGAGTAATGGACTGCACTTCACCATTGGTGGAGGCGTGCGGGGGGGCATTGGGCGATGATGTGGCCTGAGTTACCACAATATAGGCACAACCCCGAGTCAGGCGCCTGCGTCTCTCTGATGGAGTGAGCCGCATGGTGTCCACCTGCATTGGTTCTCGCGGTGGCCCCTGCTGCCTCTTCCCGAACAGGGAACTTGGACTGGCGAAGAGGTGGAATGGGGAGACCGCTGATGCAATTCTCTCTCATGATGGCAAGCTGGATGAATCTCTCCAAGCCTATGGCATCATGGGGCGACAGATGGAGGCGAGAGTGGGTTCTAACCAATAGGAAACGCAGTGAGGAGGGCTGCTTCATTCCAGCAGCTGGCAGTGGCAAGGCACGGAGGCCGAGGGTGTAATCTGAAATGGACCGTGAGTCCCTGCCTCAGGGCATGCAGCTCCGCTTGGAAGGAAGAGTCTCCCTCAGGAAGGTCAAACACCTGTTTGAAATGGGCCACAAAGGCATCCACTGACTCGGTGATGGGTCCAGCTACACGCCAGACGCCTTCAGCCCATTGTAGAGCACGTTCAGAGAGTAGGGAGATGTATGCAATGCGGGATCGCTCTGTAGGGAACCTGTGGGGTTGCATCTCCAGGGTCAGGGAGCATTGCAGGAGGAAGCCTTTGCACGCCTCTGGTAATCCAGAATAGGCTGTAGGATTAACCACGGGACTGGACGGGTTCAACGGCGGAGGAGGTGCTGGCGCCGGAATTGCCGCGGTAGTCAGTGCCCGGCGAAGCTCATTAACCAGTTCCTGGAAGTGGTCGCCAGGTTGATTGGATCTAGGCTCCATTGCCTGGTCTGGCCTTCTGTCACGGCCCAGAGACTCAGGACAGGGAGGTAGAGTTCAAACAAGATGGTTTATTTACAAAGGAAAACCAGGAAATGGGTTGTCAAACCCAGGTCGGGATCGAACAGAAGTTCCACTGGAAACAGTAGGCCAAGGAGGGTCCAAAACACAGAGGATCAGTAAACTTAACGGGAGAATTCCCAAAACACAGAAGATCGACTTAACTACAGTAGATCCAAATCCGATCGGGGGGTGACCAGGAGGACGCTGGAGGGAATCCAGGAGGGATTCCTTGTGAGGCAGGCTGGTGGGCAGGCTGGTGGATAGCAGGCTGGTGGATGGGGACTGGTGGATAGCAGGCTGGTGGATAGCAGGCTGGTGGATAGCAGGCTGGTGGATAGCAGGCTGGTGGATAGCAGGCTGGTGGATAGCAGGCTGGTGGATAGCAGGCTGGTGGATAGCAGGCTGGTGTCATCACTGACGAGGCCAGACAAAGACTGAGGGGAGACTGGGGTTTAAGTAGGGAGTGAGGCTGATTGGGAACAGGTGCAGGTCATTAGTAAACTGGGGAGTGTGAACGAGTGAGTGGAGCTTCAGGAGAGTGAGCAGTGGGTGTGGCTGGAACCGAACCTGGTGTGACTGTGACACTCATGTTGTCCCTTTCGATTCTATCATTATGTTGTGTCTATCACTATATAATATGTATTTCTCTGTGAATTGTGTTACTCTCAGGATCTCTTTGCCAGTATTCATTTCCTTTAGCTCTTTGTCTCAATCACCAATAAAAAGTAAAAACCAAGACCTTGTGTAATACTTTACAGTGGCGTATAAAGTGATTGCCAAGGCAATCTGAAAAAGAGAAGACCTCAATCCTCACATTCAACATTAAATGGCTCTGTATGACTGTCACATGACTGACAGTTACCATTTCACAACTGTCACAGATTTCCCATTTCATTTAGGCCCAACATACCTCAAGCAATTTTCACCCACAGTCATGATGGCAGAAAACACAACACAAGGCTTATTCTTATCTTACACTCAATAAAGTAATGATTTTTTTGCCATGTGCTCCACTCAGTGTCGTAACTACAAACGGTGCAGATGGTGCGATGCACCGGGGCACAGGGAGGGGGGCCCATGTGGGATGATACTAGTATGATGATGATGGTCCTACTCCATGATGTTGAGTGATATCAATGTTATAAATGAGCTTCACATGCTTCACATTCATATTTTTTATTAATTAACTTTTTTTTTTAATAACATTACTTTCACTTTGACATTAAAGAGGAGATTTTTGGCAATTATTGTAAAATTAAAGCAATAAAAGGGGGAATATCCAAGGTGGGTGAATACTTTTGGCACTGTATACATATACAAAGTCTGGACTCTGAAAACTAAATATGAAATAACACCCATGGGGTTATGCGGTAAACAAATGAGTGTAAACAAAGCCAATTGTTTTATATGTTGGGCTCCGAGCAGCCAATTGGTTGTGATGACAGTATTTCACACTCATGACATTCTTTCAACCACCTTAAGTTAGACACTGAGAATGGTTTTCCAACAGTTCTGAAGGAGTACCTATTCATGTTGAGCTGCTTTTTGTTCACTCATCAAAAAGCATTTTAGATGACCATCATGAAGCTGGTTATGATGATGCATAGTGTGCAGAGCAGTCATGAATAACATACATAAAATATTTATTTCAGTGAGCAACACTTTCACTTCAATAAGCAACACATGATCAGTTTCACTTTCTGATTCCCTGATATGAAGCACCAATGACATTGCTCCTCAATCAGAACAGAGCATGTAAGCAAACACCTCATTGGCTGAGCAGACCATCAGGAAGAAAAGGCTACTGAACAAACCCAGGCTCGTCACATTACTGTGAGCATGCCAGGAAAGCACTTCAGAAGAACTAAAAGCTGAAGCTGACCTGAAAGAATTACAACAAACCTCAACATTGCGAAGGTGCACTCCTCTCGAGTAGCCAACCAAAAGGTATGCTTAATGTTTTAATCCATCATCAGTACACTCTGTGTGAGAGTCCATGTCATGACCAGTGTTACTTTAAAAAAGTAAATACCGGTGTTACCAGATATACGGTTTCTGAGATTCTGAGTTTCCATGGGTGGAGTCGGGTGGAGTTTAGCGTGAATATTTATAAACGGAGGTTGACGTGCGCGCGCAGAGAGCATTCATGAAGCGTGACTCAAATGGAACTGAAAATGTTGGTAAAGAAGCTAGAAGACTACAGCAATTTTAAATCGTTTTTAAATGTTGATATGGGATATTGTGGAAAAGCGTGACAATTTCGACGACCACTGGTGGTCGAATAAGTGTACGATTAGGCAATTTGGCGTTTATGTTTTGATCTTGTGTAGCTTTGACAGGCTAGCCTACAGCCTATCAAATTGTCATTACTTTCATTTAGCCCTGTTTAAATGGGCTATTTAGCACTTAAGGTTGTAATGTCAGTGGGACATCATGGTAGATGTCTTGAAAGTGTTAGTACATCATCTCTTTTTTGTGTGTGATGTCAATGAGTTTCGAGGTTTGGTCATGCATGCTTTGCCTACACAAACATGTTAGCCTAGTTTGACAAATTTATTTGTGCTGCATTACAATGCCCAGCTAGCTACCTCTGTTGCCAAAAATGCTTTATTGGACATTCTGATATCTTGGAGTCTTGTGAAATAATAAAACTTGTTCTATACAATCATGTTGTTATTGTACCATTAGGAAAGCAGGGCATTAATATGGGCCATGCACTTACAGTATGTTGGTTATGTTTATCCATAAAGGTCATAACTGCATTAAGTCAATATGCTTTATTACCTTACAAGTACTGTCTAGCTTTACATGGATGATGCCTTCTGTAAGAGAAGTCCTTCAGATACAGTACACAAGATGAATGGGTTATGGTGTGGTGAATGGGTATGAATGGCTAATGGTTACAAATTAAGTAGTACTTTACAAGAACCTATGTGCTCAATGAGGATGATATGGGGGGGGGGGGGCTATAAGGTAAAGTTCATCAGTCATCAGATTGAGGTGAATGACTACATATGGGCTGATTATAACAGGTAGTAATCTGGCCCTTCAAACCCCAAATTAGTCATGTGGATGCATAAAGGACCCCAGAGGAGTTTTTACCTTAAAATAACGTTTCCAAAATCATTTTTTGAACTCTTAAAATGGCATTTTGAAAGCCCATGAACTGTTTAGGAAACACACCACTCCACTTTCGTGTATTTGATGCCAGACAGGCTCATATCTTGCTGTTCTATATGCATGCCTATTAATTTACATTTTTGACCAAATCTGCTGTTATGTTCTATTCCCTAAGAATATTAGGCTAACTTGGCCAGACTCCCTCATACTATGTAAAATTAAAATTGAAAAGAATAAACTGCTCTACAATAGATAGACAGGGCACCCCATTTCTGTCCTTTGAAGGGTGATTACCCAAACTTTATTTTGTATATCCTTATCCTTGCACACAATACTCTGTGGGTTTTTTGGTATGGTAATATATATATTTTTACAACTTTGGCTTGACATCAGTATTAAGCTTAACTCAATGTTTTTTGTCTTGAAGATAAAATGTGATTGCTGCCAGGGCTGGCAGGCCTACCACTGAATGTGTAAACTGGCCTGACACTGAAGGACAGTTTATATGCCCTGGTTGTAAATAACTAATACAATAAATTGTTTTCACAACTTTTGTGTGTTTAGTTATGTGTAGTAATTCCTATATTATGTCTCAGAATAACATATCACATATGCACTGAAAGCAATGACAGGATGCCATTTGTTCAGAGTTAGGACACACACAGGCATGTATAACATGCTATTTATTGCACAGACATTTGTGTTGTAGGCTATACAGTGGGTCAATTTGATGTAGGCTATGTTGCTGCCTGGGCTAACATGTCACTACAGATGCACAGAGCCTAGGCTACAATCAAAACGATAAAAAACATAATAGCCTAGCTAGGCTAAGACTACCATCAAGGCCTACTGTGTAAAATCGCCAATATCCTTAATGGTGGCGACCCACTGAATCTGACACAAAGTTTTGTTTGACTGGCTGCGACACAAGATAACAACATTGACGTAAAATTGCATCTAAACTCGAACACAACATAGTCATACTTTCCATTAATAACACATGACAACATCCAAAAAAAAGGCCGTGGTCTTCTACTACAAATTTTCAGTTCCATTTCATTCACGCTTCAGCAATGGGCGTCTAGGCACTCGCGCACGATATCCTCCGTTCATAAATATTCACGCTAAACTCCGCCCTGGAAACTCAGAATCTCAGAAACCATATATCTGGTAACACCGGTAGTTACTACTAGGGCTGGGCGATATGGCTGAAAACTGTATCACGATATAAGTGGTCGATATCGATAATTATTGATTTTTAAAAAAATCTATTTCAGATAAGGACCAGAAAGGGGAAAAAAGTTCAATTCAAACACTTTTATTTTAAACTTTACCTTCCTCTGATTTTAATCACCTAAGTTATCAATCAAAGCAAACAGGGAAAAGAAACAACAACAAAATCACGAAAAACACTCAAATGAATAAATGTGCACATAAGTCTGAATGAAAAGCAACACTGGTTGAAGCCTGGAAATATTGTAAACAAAGTAGCTAGTTTGCTAGTTTATCATAGTCTACTGGTTAGACTGTTCAGTTTCCCCACGTGTGTTTAAGTTTCAAATTAATACTTTTTCTCCTTGGGACAGGCCCGTTTGAGTCTTGGAAAATACTTTTCCATTTGCATCGGGATTGAAATGATTAGAATTTAGCAGTCAATTTGAATGCAACAGTTTTGAACAAATTCGTGCAGCGTGCTAACATCGGAAATGAATTGCCTTTTTTGTTTCGGGATGTTTTAATTGACGATTCTACCTGGCCGACTGAGATTCTCCGAGATGCATCAGGGAACCATGGAGACGCATCTCGGCGCAGAAGGAAAAAACACCGAGGAAAACGAGCCGGGGCCCGTAACAGATTGCGGAATAGAGCTCATAGGCCTCCACTGCCTAGCATTCTCCTAGCCAATGTCCAGTCTCTTGTGAACAAGATGGATGAACTAAGAGCGAGGATACAGTTTCAAAGAGACATCAGGGACTGTAACATTCTATGCTTTACTGAGACATGGCTAACTGAACTTGTTCCGGACAGTGCCATCACTCCGGTGGAGTTTTTCTCTGCTGCTCGCTCTGACAGGACTGAGGAATCTGGAAAATCGAAAGGTGGCGGTGTTTGCATCATGACGAACAGCAAGTGGTGTGATCCTAGAAATGTCACCGTTCTCTCAAAGTCCTGCTCGCCTCATCTAGAACATCTAGCGATCGTCTGTCGACCCTTCTACCTGCCCCGTGAGTTTACTTCCGGTAATATTCAACGCTGTCTACATTCCTCCACAAGCCAACACAGATGCTGTGGTTTCAGAATTGCAAGAAGTGTTAAATAGACAACAACACACGCACCCTCAAGCTGCGCTTATTGTGGCTGGTGATTTCAATCAAGTACATCTAGAGTACTCCTAAGAGCCAAAAGATTCTGAAGGACTCTTCATCCTAACAATGGATTATTCCTACCGCTGAAATCAAGAAGGCGTACTTATGTAGTCACAAAGCCAGAACTGAGAGACTCAGGAGAAGTTTTTATCCCCAGGCCATCCCAACTCTGAACTCACACTATACTGACTTTGTACACATTCACTCCTCAGCGCTCACCTCAAACATTTCCCAACTCTGAACTCACACTATACTGACTTTGCACTCATTCCTCCTCAGCACTCATGACCCCACCCACACACACACACACACCCACACACACCTACAAGACTTTTTAGCACTTTTTACATCCCTCTCCTATGCTACAGACCTTTTTTATTTATTTTCTTATTTCATCACACGTCAAAACACACACACACACACACACACACACACACACACACACATATCTGACTTTCTCCAACTTTTTGCACACTTTTTATTTATTATTTTTCATTTTCTGCTCCATCTACCCATGTCCTTGATTGCCTAGCCTTTCTGCCCCCCACCCCCACTCCACCCCCCATCCCAACACACACACTTACATCATCACTGTCATCACTTCACATACATACAGCACACTGCCTTGCTACAGTATGGCCTCCTCTACATATTGCACACTGCCCCCCACAGTACACATTGGACATTGTCTTCAGGATCATCCAACACACATCCTCTACATACTTACAGCACACTGCCCCCACCTACCCACACACACACACACACACTACACACACACACACACAGTCACTGTTTCGCCTCCCATCACACACACACATCTTCACTGTCATCATCACACACATTACATACAGTACTTGCTTGCAACTGCCCCCAAGTCCCATCACCCACAACACACACACTCACACACATCATCACTGTCATCACTTCCCCTCCCTTCCACACACACACATACATTGTCATCACACATACATTACATACAGTATTTCCGGATACATACAGCACACTGCTTGCTACAGTAAGCCTCCTCTACACTTGCTGCACACCCCCCCACACACACAGCACATTGTCTTCCAGGATCTTCTCCAACACACATCCCTCTACATGCTTACAGCACACTGCCCCCACCTACCCACCTACACACTACACACACACACACACACACAGTCACTGCTCCTCCCCTCGTCACACACATCTTCACTGTCATCACTCACATACATTACATACAGTACTCTGCTTGCAATAGTAAGTCCCTGCCCCAACACACACACACTTACATCATCACTGTCATCACTTCACATACATACAGCACACTGCTTGCTACAGTAAGCCTCCTCTACATACTTGCTGCACACTGCCCCACATACACAGCACATTATTTCATCAGGAAGCTTCTCCAACACACATCCCCAACATACTTACAGCACACTGCCCCCCATACACAGCACATTGTTTCATGAGGAAGCTTCTCCAACACACATATTGCACACTGCCCTCTCCCCACATACACAGCACACTATCCCATCTCCTGTCATCCCCCAACACACACACCAAGACCCCTGCCAGTTGGGTTGGCCCCCTTGAGCCGTGGATCTGCCCAGGGTTTCTTCCTTGGTAAGGAGTTTTCCTTGCCCCTGTTGCTCTTGGGTTGCTCCTTTGTTGGTGCCCTCCACCCAATCCCAATCCTCCCCACCTTTTATGCAGCCCTTGCCCACTTAATCTACTAAACCCTCTTCTGCTGCACTTTTCCCCCCATTAATGCACAAATAGGTTGACGCCAGACATAATTTCACTGCATTTCTTACTTCCAGTAACTATATGCATGTGACAATAAACTTCCTTGTATCCTTGTATCTTGTATCTGAACGGTCCATGCCTGAATTTATTCAACACATTCACTTCCCTACACGTGGTGACAACACACTGGATCACTGCTACACACAGTTCAAGAACAGTTACAAAGCGAAGTCTCTACCAGCTTTCGGAAAATCAGATCATGCCGCTGTTTTCCTACTGCCTATGTACAAACAGAGAAGTCGGACGGACCCCAGTGACGAAGGAGGTCAAAGCGCTGGACTGACCAATCGGAAGCCAGGCTACAGGGCCCTTAGCTTAGCGTTGACTGGGAGATGTTCAAGGCGAACTCTGCTGACATCAATGAGTTTACGGAAGTATCATTGAGTTACATCAATATGCTAACTGATTCCATCATCCCAACTGTAAAGATCCGAAGCTTCCTAACCAGAAACCATGGGTGGATAGAAGTGAGAACGGCGTAAAACCGCACCATGACTTATAATGCTGGGCTTATTTCAGGGGATATGACGGATTACAAAGCAGCATCTTATAGTTTACGTAGTGCAATTAAAGATGCTAAGCGCTATAGAGACAGAGTTGAAGCTGATTTCTTGGAGGGTGATCCAGCACGAGTGTGGAAAGGACTCCGAACCATCACTGGCTTTGAAGAAAGTCCCCTCCTATGATGAATGTGAGTAAAGCCCTCCCTGATGAACTTAATGCTTTTTGTTTTCGCTTTGACATGAAAAACACAGACTATATTGGACTAGCTGCAGCATGTGAAGCAAATGAGGATGCACCTTTCTGTGTCTCTCTGAGGTCGATGTGAGCAATGCCTTTAGGAGGGTAAATTGTAGAAAAGCTACTGGACGGATGGAATTTCTAACAGGGTTTTGAAATCCTGCACTGCTCAGTTAGCTCCTGTGTTCACTTATATCTTTAACACATCATTGGCTCAAGAGACAGTTCCTACTTGCCTCAAGCAGTCTGTTATTGTTCCAGTACCGAAAAACAAAAGTCCATCATGTCTGAATGACTACCGCCCAGTAGCCCTGGCGTCTACAGTGATGAAGTGTTTTTGAGAAGCTTGTGAAAAACATTATCTGCTCATCCCTCCCTGCCTCCTTGACCCCTCCAATTTGCTTACAGAGCCAACAGGTCTACAGAGGATGCCATCTCAAACCTCATGCACACCACCTTAACTCACCTGGAGGGAGGGAATGGGAATTATGTGAGGATGCTGTTCATTGACTTTAGTTCAGCATTCAACCGCGATAGTACCTCTCACCTTGGTCACAAAGATGAAGGCCTTAGGACTGAACACCACCCTGTGTCACTGGATATTTGACTTCCTCACCAACCGTTCACAAGTGGTTAGAGTGGGGGTCTGACATCTGACTCATTAACCATCAGCACTGGTGCTCCCCAAGGCTGTGTTTTGAGTCCACTGCTGTACAACATCTACACACATGACTGCAAAGCCAACAGTAGTCATACCTCCATCATCAAGTTTGCAGATGACACAGTGATCTTGGGCCTGATTAGTAACAACAATGAACAGTTCTACTTGGATCAGGTTGATGAGGTGGCACAGTGGTGTCAATCTAACAGCTTGACACTGAATATCAATAAAACCAAGGAAATGGTAGTGGATTACAGAAGGCAGCAGCAGAACTACAGTTACACCCCACTAATGATCAGCGGGCAACCTGTAGAGAGTCACAAGTTTTAAATACCTTGGGTGTCCCATTACTGAAGACTTAACATGGACTGTTAACACTCAATATGTTCTGAAGAAGTCCAGACAGCGACTCTACTTCCTTAGTCAGCTAAGGAAATTCAAAGTTTCTACATCCATCATGAAGGCCTTCTACACTTCAGCCCGGTTGAGAGTGTTCTAACTGGTAGCATCATCACCTGGTATGGGAACTCCACAGTTAGGGTGTAGTACTCTGCAGAGAGTAGTGCGCTCAGCTGAGCATTACTATAAGAACTCAACTCCCTGCTCTACAAGATATCTATTCCAGAAGAGTACTCCTAAGAGCCCAAAAGATTCTGAAGGACTCTTCTCATCCTAACAATGGATTATTCCTACAGCTGAAATCAAGAAGGCAGCCTATGTAGTCACAAAGCCAGAACTGAGAGACTCAGGAGGAGTTTTTATCCCCAGGCCATCAGAACTCTGAACTCACACTATACTGACTTTGCACACATTCACTCCTCAGCACTCTCAAACATTTCCCAACTCTGAACTCACACTATACTGACTTTGCACTCATTCACTCCCTCAGCACTCATGACCCCCACAAACACACACACCCACACACACACCTACAAGACTTTTAGCACTTTTACATCCCTCTCCTATGCTATAGACCTTTTATTTATTTTTCTTATTTCATCACCGTCAAAACACACACACACACACACACACACACACACACACATATCTGACTTTCTCCAACTTTTGCACACTTTTTTATTTATTATTTTTGATTTCTCCTCCATCTACCCATGTCCTTGATTGCCTAGCCTTTCTCAAATTATGAACATTCTTGAATGGAACTTCAACTGTATGTTCAATTATTTATAATAAAACTGAATATAAGGGATGTATGGAACGACAGTCATTATCGGGAAAATAAGTCTTGACAGGGCAAACCAGACGCAGAGGTGTCTTGCTTCGCCCTGAAGGGACTTATTTTACTGATAATGACAGCGTTCCATACATTATCTCGATTATTATAAGGCTACTTGCCAAAATTAAAAAATATACTCCACATGAGATTTCTCTTTACATTTATTTGTTACTGTTTCGTCGTGACTTTTGCTTAGAAACAAATAGTTTGCAACAGTTCACGCTGATTCTTTAGAACACAGCTGATCAACCATCTGCTTTCACTTTTGAATGAAATTCCATTGCAAGAAGTGACCGGAATACTTGCGGAGTGATCTGAAATACAGTACGTAAATCAGAAGCACAAAACCTGATGTCATTGACAACGGTAATTATATGTTTCAGCGGTAATTACATGAATTTATTACACGGCTCTTCATAATGCTGAAGAATGCTCCATTCACTTGAATGGGCCTTTTCCAACGTTCGGTGGTCTGCTATTTCTTGATAACAGACCGTTGCTAAGTATAACAGACCGCTGTCAAAGAAAATGGGTTTTGTGCTTCTAAAAGTTCAGCGTGTGCTGTTGCTGGTGTGTAGTCTAATTATTATCCAGCACAATCAGTCCAGACATGCAGCTGATTTCAACCCATAACATAAGCATTAATTGAATGCTGGTATGGAATTTTACTGATAGACTTAAGATAAGGTACTTTGTATGAGGGCATAATTATTTGTCTCATAAAAATGTGTAAATGCACATACCATGATGTACAAATATTCTTTAAGTGCAAGCGTTTTGCTATCCACAAACAAAACATTCCAACTTGTGACTTGTATGCAGTGATTTGTACAAATACAGGTGCATCTAAAAAAAAATGAATTGAATTGAATCTGTTGCACTGTGACATTGTGTGTGGATCGGATTAGTGTTAATTTAGATCAGGCGAGACTAGAGAAAAATGTTCGTCCAACAACCTTTTTTCCATGACTAAGGCAGAGGCGATGACAAGACTGCACTAATGTCCTGGAAACACTGACTAAGACTATCTTAAGATGCATTATTGTTGTGAAAAAAGCGAGACTAAAATGTTTTGCATGAAATAAAACTAAGATAAAATCTCTCTTCATTTTCGTCTAAAAAATGAAAGCCAGAATAGCTATTCACGTTTTCAAAATATTCGAATGAGTTCATGGTTCATGTGGCAACTTTCCTGTAGGCTAGTCGTGCTGTTGCTGCAACTAGACATTCTCTGCTGCAACCCTGTCGAAACTACATGGAACAAGAACACGGAGATTTCTGCCAGAGTTAGCAAGCTAACTACCTAGGCATTAGGCCACAATGCTACATACCCAGAAGTTGAAGCTTATCTCATACATATACAGATTAACATCCCCAGAATGTCCATCACGAAATTTTCAGCAAGTAATGTCAACTATTTAACTAGTTACACTGATGATGCAAAGTTTGCTAGCAAGTAAGCTAATATGGAAAGTTAAGCTAGCAAAGTTAGCTAAGATAGAGAGTTTGTGTTTATTTTTGATGGCATATTGCCATCTAGCGTGGCCGGAGTAAACATTCATACTTGAGTCTAAGACAGTGTTTCTCAAACTTTTTCAGATGAAGGACCACTTAACTAATCAATAAAAAAGAAATGCCACGGACTACCTAGCTAAAAAACAATTAAAATAGACCTAACAGAAAATAGACTGAACCACCTTGCTTATTGTCTTTGCACTTTGCTTAATTGTGTCAGAGGATTCATATGATTTAAACTGGCATATCTGACATAGACAGTGTTGTAGAACTGTTTGAATTTACATACAAGTTGGTTCAATATTGCAAACAACTCATCTATATTATATTTTACCAGGTCTGCTCGTGGACCACTTGGGATAGCTTGCGGACCACCAGTGGCCCCGGACCACACTTTGTGAAACACTGGTCTCGAAGATCATGACAGTGGTCCAGTCAAATCTTTACTGTCTATGGTCAAATCCCAGCCGAGCTATAACTGTAGCTTCGACTTACCTGTGCATGTAAACATACTGACTGACTGAAATAATTTGTTATAAAAAAAGACTGAAATGTTTTGACTAAAACTGACTAAGATAGCTTTAGTTTTCTTTTGACTAAAACTAGACTAAAATTTGAGACTTTTTAGTTGACTAAAACTTGACTAACAAAAATGATATTTGAATGACTAAATATGACAAAAGACTAAAAAGGACATTTCGTCACAAGACTAAGACTAAGACTAAATTAAAAATAGGTGACAAAATTAACACTAGATCGGATCAGTGCAAAAAAAAAAATAATGTCTCAAAATTACGTTATAGAAAGAAGTGCTTAATGTCACTGTAGCTTTTAAGCATTTTTTTATTTTTCACTCAAATTATGCATCTTATGTGTATACCTCCAGGGTGAAGTATGGCATCTGTGTTCACTATCACTACTGGTAAAACGCTGAACACCCACGAAAGCTTCAAGTCACATCTCCCTTGGTGTTCGTTCAAAAATGTGTCTAACATCACAGACTGTGATGTCATCCTTGCTTTCTGCCCAGTCACATCTCGAGTTGGAATTAACATTGTGGCCGCATTGCAAGACATTCCAGGTACTGTACCACCAACACAGACAGCTGACCAGACAATGTCACATTAAACAACCACCTTTCCCCTGGGCGCTCATCATTCTATCTTTTTATGTTTATTATTTCTCCACAGAGGGTAAACCTTTGGCGTTGGTAGTGCTTCATCACACATTTGACAGCAACTACGCTTTGCCCGACACAAAGAGGTTCATGAAGCGGCCCGGCTCCATCACTGTGGACTGCCTGTTCACTGATGATGGACTGATGAGATGCCCTTGTAATGATGACGCAGTGCGAGCTGTCGCCAAGTTCCTGCGGCAACACCAAAAAAGCAGTCTGAGAGGCAAGCTGGCCCTGGGCCTGGTCGCCCTGATGTTGTTCTATGGGGCAGTTTCCACTTTCACAGACTTCACATTGACAACAAATACATCACATGACAAAAACAGGTCAAGCATTTCTGACATAACAAAGAGAACAAACGTATCACAGAGATTTAAACCATTTATGTTATTTTATGTAAAATACAAGGCAAAAAAGAAATGCTTTCTGGGTGTATGGGGGACCCGACAGCTAGCAGCTGAGATAATTCATGCCAAGAAAGAAGTTGAACTGAACATGCAGTACAACTATAAGGAATTGGAGGGGAAAGTAACTCAAATACAAAATTCTCACAAGGAAGAGGTCAAAACCTATAAGAAATTGGACAGGGAAAAAAGTGACAGAATTAACTCTCTAGAGGAAGAGGTCAAAACCTATAAGGAATTGGACAGGGAAAAAAATAACAGAATTAACTCTCTAGAGAAAGAGGTCAAAACCTATAAGGAATTGGACAGGGGAAAAAATGACAGAATTAACTCTCTAGAGGAAGAGGTAAAAGCTTGTTTTGGATTTGGAATCTTATCTCTGATGTTTATAATACCTGTTGTATGTTTGTGCTTTGCATGCTCTAAATGAGCATCATTACTCATTGCCAAAGTGACTAGCTGAGCAAATTCAAATTTGCAAAAACACTTGACGGAAGATGCAAAGAAAAGGAAAAGAGCTTCAGACAGAGCGAGGGGGAGTTTTGTAGAGAAAAAGCATCAGGCTTGCCTGGTGTCCCTTTAATAGGTGCTGCTACACCACATGTAGGGTACAATGATATGCTTCCAAGTAAAGTCAGTCATAAAAACTAGGTCTAATTCAAGACTCTATTCCTCAGTGGTTCCATGTTGGTGGAATGAGTTGCCCAGTGCTCTCCGTTCCTGTGGTAGTTTTGGGTCGTTTAAGAGGGGTCTAAAGACATTCCTGTTCAACATGTATGTAGTTGTTTAAGCGCTTATGTGTTATGGTTTGTATAATATTGTTTTATTTTTATTAGACTGTTGATTAATTTGACATTATTGTTTATTATTGATATTCTCCTTAATGTAGTCTTACCATGTCATTGTTTTTATATTATTGATTGAATGGACATTATTGCTTTTCCCCTCATTTTCATTGCTTATTTTATTAGGCTATTGATTGAATTGATATTGTTGTTTATTATTACTATTCTCCTTATTATATTTGACCAACATTCTAATCTGTTCCCTGTTCAATTTTAAATATTATGTTGTTTTGTATTTGTGTGTCGCTCTGCCAAATCCATAACCATAATCATAATTGGTTTATGACATACATTTTGTGATATACAGTGCAATGCAGATAAAGGTTCACTAGTCATCCAAAAAAAAAAACTGCTTTCAGCCTACCCACTCTTGGGGGCATGACCCCCATCCCGTTATGTTCATCTTAAGGAGGTCCACATCCCTACCCATTTTTGTGTGTGGGGGTGAAATTATTTGCTAACCACAAGACTCAATGACATAAGGGGGTGCTATGGAGACCCTGGGCCATACCTGGGGGAAAATCTCTGTCCCTGAATAGATACTGTGAGTGATGATATGGGTGCCATATTTATTACATATTTCCTTTTTATATGACACAGTATGTAAATTCATCATATCACTTTTTCAGCACTTTACAATAAAAAACTTCTCAATTTAGAATCAACAACATCTTGACATCATATATACCATTTTTGACAAGAATCGGATCAATTGTCTAGGAGAAGTGCTTCAAACTTGATTATATTTCACAATGCACAAAATCTCAATTACCTCACTTCCTGTTGGGCGTGGCTAATGGAATGTACGTAATAAAGTTGTTTGTATTGGGGAGTTACATACATATGGAGTGAGGATTGTCTCAAAATGATTTAAATAAATATAAAATTATATATATACATAAACATACATTTATAAATATCCAAATACAAATATAAAAATTTGACATACAAATAAGTAAACAAATTTATATAAATAAACGTGTCTTTGTAAATATATTTTCGAGATTTGAAAATAAATATGCTTGACTTTGTATGTGGAATCTGCATTTGTGAATCTTCTTTTTGCTTTTATCAATGATTTTGAGACAATCCTCACTCCATACATACACCTCTCAAATTTGGTGTGTGTATCTCACGGGTCAGGATTTGAAGGGTTAGCTTCAGCGAGTTAGCATGGCATTTGGCCGCCGACATTTTTGAAAACATGGCGTTACATGGTTGCAACCAGTTTGCACATGCTGATTGGTAGATGACAGCTCATGCACGACTTTAGTGTTGGGCACGAACGTCCTTGCGCGTCCATATTGGTTTGCATTTCTGGAAGACGACAAATAAAACAACTACTTGGATTAAGCTACTGATATTTGACTTAATGCCTACATGGTTTAGTCTGTATTATACCGGACTTTGTCGTTAATAAAAGAAAAATGTAAATGTATTTGCCTTGTGTGGGTTGACAAGGTAACTGACTGTGACGAGTACATGGCATCCTCGTCAGCTTGTGGCGTCCTCGTCAGATTGGCCTGCTCAGCAATCATTGCTTAATTGATTTGCACACCTGGTGTTCAGGGTCTTTAAAATGGCATTCTGATGCTTTGTGGGAGTAGAGCGGGCGTAGGGCTGTTTGGTGGCAATGCCAGACCTGAGTCTTGGGTACTTTCAAATTTCTGCGTCTAATTCAGCTTTAACCGTTTAACGTAGAAACTTTGTTCAAACTTTGTAACGTAGGTCTTGAAAAGGACACTTAAGGGAATGTATTTTTCACTTTTGTAAACTTTATACTTAGTACTTTATACTAAGTTTGAACTAGCCAACTAGCTCCGCTGGTGGGAAAACGTTGGGACTCAGCGCTGTCCTATTGCGTGCAGAGGGAATGTGAAAGACAACCGATTATCCTGCCCCTCGGACTGAGAACTGCGAACGGTGAGTGCCCAGACCCTACATTTTAATGTGGGTCTGGCTCGTCAGGCTAAGCTAGCCTAGCATGGTCCATTGAAATGAATGGGGGCGGGACTTAGTCACTCTCTCCAGTTATATATAATACCTCCATGGTGTATCTTAAACTATATGTCAACCAAAAGTCACAGTGACATAAGGGGGCACTATGGAGTTCCTGGGCCACGCCCGGAGTGAAGCCTTTGTCTCTTGAGTATTTATTGAGACACTTGATGTGTTTAAAATATTTCATAAGTTTTCAGCTGCAAGAACCACCTCAGAAGAGACAAAATTCAACAGAGGCGCCATATTTAAATTCATCTTATTGCCATAGACCTCTCCAGAATAAGTCCCGCCTCCGTAACTTCCGTATCCATCCAACTTTCAGTCGTCAAATATCTATGGGAAATAATATGGCGTTTTGAAAGATCGTACCTGTCAAACTCTGTAGGTGACAAAGTAGAAAAAGCTGGTGGGCCGATTGGCCTACACACTTCTGACATCTAGTTTCCACTGGATTTTATGATTGTCGGTGCCGTTTAAGTAGTAAACGATTATTAATGCTAACCGGGAGCTAGTTCCGATGTACTCGGGCGGAGGAGGGCGTTAGATCTTGCTCACAACCAACCAGTCACAACCTAACGTGATGGTCATTTTCACGTGTGATTCATGCGTGGTTTCAGTGGTCTATAAATGTAAATCGTTCGCAAGGTTCAGCCTCTTTTCAACATGACTTAACTTTGGTTTGACTGTGCAAGTTTGTTGGCTGTTATTAAGATATTTGAAAAAAAGAAATAAATTGCTGACAAAGACACTAAAGACATGACAAGATGAGTTTTTTTCACAAATAACAGATAATGATAAGCAGACTAGGAATCAGAGGCTGAATCGTATTGAGTCAATAGCTTTATTTTGCATGACCTTGATTAGAACAGTAATGTTTTCAGAATGTATTAGCAACCTATCAAACATGATGATTTCACGCAGGGTTAGTGCCACCTCCGTAGACAGGCTCTGGTGTCACGAACTCCATTTCGGTGAAGACAAACTATGAAACATTGCCGTTGCTATGCAACCTTGACTGGGGGGGTCGCGGCGTCTGAAGCGTGTGTTAGCTTAGTGCTTCTTACTGATATATTTCTACTTTAACGGCACCGACAATCAAAAAACACAGTGGAAACTAGATGGCAGAAGTGTGTAGGCCAATCGGCCCACCATTTTTTTCTACTTCGCTACCTACAGATGTTTTACCGGTATGATATTTCGAAACGCCATGTTATTTCCCATAGACAATTGGCGCCCGGAAGTTGGATGGATACGGAAGTTACGGAGACGGGACTTATTCTGGAGAGGTCTATTGCAGCATATTACAACATATCAATAACTTTGCAATAAACATCAGCGACATTTTAACATCATCTATGCCACATCTGATATGAATCGGATGAACCATCTAGGAGAAGTGCTTCAAAATTGATTTGCCAGCAGTGAAATAGAAATCAGCAACATCTTGGCATCATGTATGCCAACTTTGACATGAATCGGATCAATCATCGAAAAGTGCACAATAGGGAGGGAAAGTGAAAACCAGTGCCCAACTGGTTGCGTTCCTATCGAAGAGCAGCTCCAATGTTTAGTCCCATAGACCTATTCTTAGAACTTATCAACTAAGTTCCCAATGTGGACTGAGATATAAAAAAAAAAAAAAAAAAACTCTAGGAACGCAACCAGTAGGGGGCGATGAGATTACTTTCCCTCCCTATACATAAAATCCCAATTACCTCACTTCCTGTTGGGCGTGGCTAATGCAATGTATATACAAAAGTTGTTTGTCTTGGGAAGTTACATACATCTACCAAATTTGGTGTGTGTAGCTGCAACTATATGCCAACCACAAATCGCAGTGACAAATGGTGGCGCTATGGAGTTCCTGGGCCCAGCCGGGGCCAAGCCTTGATCCCTGTGTATTCCACAGTCATGATGGCTAGTTTGTCAATATGAACATATTGACATTCAGGGATTTAAAACCTTTACAGTACACTATGGGTTAAAATGGTTTTGATTGAAATTACTGTAACAAGAAGGTAAAGAACTACAGCCAACACATCTAAGGCATTAATTTTGTCATTCACATCAGAGTGAATACCTGTCTTTCCTTGAATTCTAGATTCAATCCTTTGTAATGTAAATACATATAAACATCAGACCCAGTTCTGCCCAGGGGATATACCGGTAGTTAATAAAGCCTCCGAAGCAACCCTGAACTCTAATGTGATTATCAGTGTGTGCTTTGCTGTGAGAGATTTCTCTTAGATCATAAATTATATGACACTCACTGGTGCAATCATATCATGGTTGTAATTTTATTGTATCTGAGGCTGTGCTGACTGTGTGCTTGTGCTTGAATGGATTATATAATATAATTGCTGCTGTGTTGGTGTTGCAAATAAAAATGCTTTTACTGTAGACCCTGTGCTCACTAGTCTTCTCTGTCTGAATGCTACATTATAAGGCCACAGTAATGACAGGTGGGGAGAGCAGGCTGGACATGCAGTGGTCCTCATGAGAATGCATTATACAATAGGTAATGCATCAGTATGTCTTTCTCTATGTGTGTGTGTGAGAGAGAGAGTGAGTATGTATGTATTCATGCATACAGGCATGTGAGACTTTGATGAATGTCTACTCTTAGGGGTTCTGTAGTCAAGACCACTTGGTGTGTGTGTTTGTGTGTGTGTACGTGTGTCTGTGTGTCTGTGTGTGTGTGTATTTCTATCTATCTCCTTTGCCTGTCTGTGTCCCTGTTCTCTCTTCTCCCTTTTAACTGTAGGGGATTAATCCCAGCGCTGAGCCTGCTCATTGTGTTTTCATCCCAGGCTGCACATTACTGATTTATTGGCTGCAGCCAGGTGGGGGCTGGAGCCATGCCTGTCTAGTGTACGTGCATCAATCCCGGTCCAAACCTAGTCTTTTCACCCTGAGCCAACAGCCGACGGCTTGTGGTTGTTGTTGTTGTTTTCTGCTGACACAAACAGGCAAACGTGTGCGGGCCCAGACAGTGGTGTGAATGGCTGCATTGAGTGGCGTTTAGTGGGCTATATATTCTCTGGTTTATTGTGTGCACTGACTGGAGGCTGCCCAAGCTAAATGTTACCACTACTGGGCTACTGCAATAGATCAGGAGCTGGAGACCAGGGAAACCAGACCGGGGGAAAGGATGGTCCTGTTTTAAACTGCGCTAGAAGACAGCACTGTCCAGGAGAATCTGATCTTATTGGGGTGTTTTGAGTAAATGAATGCATGCACATCTCAAGCGGATAGGAAGTTGAAGGATAGGGTGGTGACACACACACACACACACACACACACACACACACACACACACACACACACACACACACACAAACACAGACATGCTGTAAATACAAGCTCTAAACATTTGAACACTTCGTTCAGCACAGTCAACATCAGGAGCACTTTGGACACACAGAGCAAGAGGGATATTAGGAGCACTTTGGACGCCCAGAGCAAGAAGGACATTAGTCCAAAACATACAGGTCTTTGTACCAGTGGGCAGCATTGGAAATTTGAAAGATCAGGTGAACAAGCTAACAAGCTTTTGTTTTTTCATACAACACAGCATGAATGCAATGTGTGTTGTTCTACTCAAGCACACTAATCATTTCATTCCAAATGACAGATTGCACACATTCGGGGTTAGGCCTCGGTGAATCAATCACAACCTAAGAGGGTGGCCATCTATACTTTAAGTAATCATGTGTGGTCCTTCCCCTCTAAAAAACGTCTCTCCCCAGGTCACATTAGCTGTTAGCCGATACTTTGAACGTCGATGGCCGGCTGGGCAATGCATTGCTATGGACACAGGAACAATGGCTGACCCTCTTAAATCACCAAGGCTGAGTTCACACGACTGGACCGAGTGAGAGGCATCACCATACATCTCCCCTCCAGTCTGGGGGAGACACAGGAGTGAGCCCCGTCTGAAGATTTACCGCGAGGAGGAGAAATCTGAAATCACACCCGGGGTCTAATCATAATGGGCTAGAGGAATTCCTCTGCTCCATTTCCCCTAATGAAAATGTGGCCCATCGTGAACAGCCACACGTAAAACTACATAAAAAAGGCCGAGTGGCAGGCCCTGATACTCCCCTATTTAAACACTTAAAGTCAAGCTGATACTGTATTTATTTTATCATCATATACACTCCCTATAGGAGCTGAACTTGTGACCTTGGTGGTCTTACCACCACACACTCTACCTTTTCAGCTCCAACATGAGCACACATGAGCTAATGACTTTTGGCAGGGTTGAGTGGTCAGCATAACTGCAGGCCTTCTGGAAGTTACCAGGGATATCCCCCACTGCCGATTATGAAAGCAGTGACAACTTGTCATGACTATCTTATGTAGCTCAGGAAATACACACAGAAGTCAGAAACACACTTATCTTCCATGACCAACCGCAGTCCACACCCTGACAGACCCCCTCCACTCCCGTCACTACGGTGACTCTCAACCGACTGCCCCCTTGCCACAGAGGAGAAGTAAACACATCGGAACATGCCGGGACCCTTGGGGAGGCCTCTCTAGGGTCCTCTGACTCATACTAACATGAGCATATGCATGCATCCATACACACACACACACACACACACACACACACACTGAAGGGCTACCAAATACACATACACTAGCGCACGACACCTAGTCACCATCTGTACACCAAGATAAGAGTGAAAGCAACTTGGTTCTCTCTCTCTATCTCTCACTCTCTCTCACGCTCTCTCTCTCACACACACACACACGCACACATACACACGCGTACAGAATTACACAAACACATGCACAAATACAAAAAAAATACTTCACAGCAAACACTACACTAACAAAGGTAGAATACAATTAATATAAAACACACACACACCAACACATCCTAACAACCGGGTGAAAACAACAGACACATATTCATACATATTCAACACCCAAAATAACACTCATTCACACAAGGTTTATCATCCTCACAATGGCTGGATTTCTGGGTCTGGATGACTAACACACACACATACATACATACACACACACACACACACACACCTCACTTTTCTAGCTGTCTCTCTCCTCTTTTGTATTGCCCACTCAAAGCGAGAAAAAAAAGCAACAAACACTTGTGGTGATGCTATTACTGTGTTTGTGAGCCACTGGAGCAAGTGGTTTTGTGACACACACACACACACACACACACACACACACACACACAGGCACACTGTTATTGAGTCCATATTGATACACACACGCACAGAGGAAGAGAGAGACAGAGAGAGAGAAAAAATACTTTTACGAATTCCTGTATGTTTTTTCTTTGTCTGATCTCTCATTGCCATTCTTCTCATCCCTCTCTCTCTCTCTCTCTCTTTTCTCTCTCTCTCTCTCTCTTTGCTGTCAGCTTTTTCTCCATCTGTTGTTGGGCCTCATCTGTGTCAGTGCCTGGGCGCAGGTGGATGCCACCATTCCCTGGCTAGCACACTCGCTCAGTACATCAGTGTTATCCCTCTCACTTCCTCTCTGACTCTGCAGGGGTGGCTTTCGCTTCAACCAGCAAAACACTGAGCAATTATAGGCAATACAGTCAGACAACATTGCCATCAACAGTGGTGGCCAAACAAAAGTCTCTCTCTCATAACCTAATAACCTAATTTACAATGCTTATTCCAGGAAAACATTTACATGTGAGCAAGGGCGCTGCTAGAAGTTTTGGGCCCTATGAAAGAAAATCCTTTTGAAATATAACCCCTTAAATTATGACTTCTGGTGAATTTTGTGGAAAGTAATTGATAAATTAAGATAAATAAAATGATATACATATTTATAGCATACTTATTTACATAATTATATTATAGCATATTATAGCCTATTAGGCATAAAGAAACCCTATACAGGCTATTATATTCAACTAATTTATAGAATAGAAAAGTAGTCTAGCCTATATACGCAAGACCTATATGAACCATATGAGGGTGAAATATAAAGGCTGTCATGATAATTTTACCAACAATGAACCATGGATTTGTTTAGTTTATAACACATCAGTTTATAAAGCAAAGTTATAATTAAACTTTTATAAGTTATTATTTAGCCTACTTGATGAGAATCATGTTCTTAGAATCATCCTAAAATCCTAAATTTTCCAACCCCTTGCCCCACATGGGCAAGTTGAGTGTACAGTTATTTTGGGAGTTTTGGATTACAATGATTCCCCTATTTCTAGAACTGCCATTTAAATGTGCTGGATGTGTGATAGTCAAGTCTGGTAAGTGGCAAGTGACTGCAAAAACAGAATATACCTGAATACAAATCTGTACACAAAATGCTTGGCAAATATATGAACTCTAGATATTCTTGCTTCTTACAATGCAAAACATTTTTGCTTTTTTCGCCAACAATAACCACTTAGTCCAGTCCCTTGATACGTTAGTTTAGACTAGATAAAGGTTTTAATCCAATGAAGAATACAAATGTACACCCATCTTAGTCCCTTTGATCGTTAGTTTAGACTAGATAAAGGTTTTAATTCTCAGAATAAGTTAATGAATCCAGTAATGCACATTCACTGAAACCATAGAACTGCACATTCACATACACAGCATGGTTAAATACTCCCAGGTGGTGGCTTGGTGATTAAAAAGAACAGTAGCAGGGCTCATCACAAACCATCAGATTATTAGTCTTACAAAACAATCACTATACGGTAATGAAATGCTCCGTGATGTTTAGAAAATCACAATGCCTACTGCCAACCAGCCATGGTAGTGAGGTGGTCTATCAGATTGCAGTAGTATCGCTCTCATTTTAATTAAACTTGCCCCCTGCCCCCTTGCTAATCTCCCTTGCTAATAAGTCAAGGTTAAGAGGCTTGGCAACTGAGTAAGGAAACTGTAGACTTAGACTTAAATCCTGCATTGTTTTTTTTCTTTAATTCCTCAGTTACTGGGGCATGAAGATATAGAATGGGATAGACACAGACGAGACGCAAAAGAACACGACTCACCACGTAACAGTTTAGAGATAGTTGGAGATTCAACTGCACCTCCAGCTTATGTAACGCAGTGACAAGGACCAGGGGAGGAGGGGGAAAAAACGAGAGTAAAATTAGAACAAACGCAGAAGGCAGAAGAACTTGATCTTATCGCCATGACAACTGCATGGGAGCTGTGGTGATGTGGGGCTGGTGAGGGGGAGGTGGCTGCTGTCTATGTGTTTGTGTGTGTGTGTGAGAGAGAGAGAGAGAGAGAGAGAGAGAGAGGTAGGGAGGGAGGAAGGGAGAGAGTGTGTGTAACCCGTACTGCCACAGAACTTATGCTTTAACTGTGGTGGTATGGAGAGCTTTGATCTTCATTTGTCTCAAGAGCAGAATGTGTGTCTGTTTTGGTTTGATGCATTGTACCGCCATTGGACACAAACACACACACATGCATGACACGCATGCATATACCCACCACACATTAAGTCAAGTGCAGATATCAATATGGCCTCTTCATACAACATAAAGCTTATTTGAGATGGCCATCATTTGCAATGGTGATAGCCATCATTTGATCAATCAATATCATAGATAAGAACATAAGAACGTTTGCTGCTAAAACAGACATAACCACCTTCCCTCATAACAAAGACATCATTCTCTCTAACAACCATGCCATGATTACACTCTTTCACATTAAACACACACAGACTTACTGTGATCTCACAACTTTGGTAATGCCCATTAATAACCCCAATGATGAGTCAGCAGATCCCAGATCCCAGATGGAGTTTGCCTCGAGCAGATGGACACCAGCGTGTGGCCCATTGATCCAGGCCTCTCACTTTAGTCACCTTCACACCTCTGCCATATCGTCACACAACAATGTGACAACAACCCAACCCAACTCATAAGACGCAACCCGTGTCTCACACGGCCAACAGACAGCAAGGTCACACAGTGGTGTTCACACCAGGCACAGACAACGTTTCACCTATAGCTGACCTGTATTGTCCACTATCGCTGACAAGTAGAGGACATTACACCTTCTCCATCATTTTACATGAATAATGAAGTGAATGAGGGATGCTGATTCATGACCCACACAATGCTGACTCACCGACAGGTACGGTGCCCTGTTTGATGCCAAATATGATCTCGCTTAAAGGAGAGGCTGAACTGATCTGCACAGGTAGCAATAATGAAACTGATAACCATTAATAAAAACATTGGTTGGAAAAGGGAGTGATTCTGTATGTAAACCAAAAAGGCTACACTACAGTTCATCCTTACTTTTCATAAAACCCAGGATGGTTCACCAGTCCCAGGCCTAATGCCTTCTTTACCCTTCTTGAGTTAGGATTTTAGCAACTGATTTCATAGGCATCAAAAGCTGTCATATTATAATCAATGTACTAGTTACACACCAATATCACTGTGTCAAAAAACATGTTTCAACCTGTTTGAATTCTCGCTCTTGTCAGCTACAGGAGTTAAGTATGTGCTGGAACTGGACATGACATGTATAGTGATTTCTATCACTTTGCTGGTGCTACTGCAGGTCCTTTGCCATCAGAGCCCATTTAAGACATTCAACATGTTCTCACAATAGTGTTGAGTACTACTGAGTACTTCATCTCCATCAGGAGAGGCCAGAAGAATAAATATTCCATTTACTGTAGGCCCTATTTATTCACTAGAGAGGTACTTATGGCCTAATGAAAGAAAACTTTCTGAGTAATTCTATGACGATCTAACAGAATCCACTGGATGGAAGTGCATAACATGCAAGGATCATTAAGGAAGGACATTCTGTAATTAAATTCTAATTTAATTGGTCTAAAACCCTTCAAAAGCAAACCCCAAGACCCCTTTGGAAAACCAACTATAATTATCAGTCATCAGTAGTCAAGAAAGGATTTTTTTAAACTCCCCATAAGACCCGGTATGCTCAAAACATTGACTATAGGATGTATAAAGTAAAAACACATTTGAAATACATTATTAATTAGAAAAAAATCAAACATGCCATCATGCAACCAACACAACACTGCAATATTGATTGACATGATAACATAACAGTGATTAAAAACAGCATAACTGAATAACCTAATTCACACTGGCATGACATCCATGACTTTGCCAATCATGATGTCAGTGTCCAAACTTATTTTTTACAAACATGTCCCAAACAACAATATCAGCCTACAGGAACACTGGGTCAGACTGGATTTTCGCCATCGTTTAGATCTGTGGGGTTGCCTCGTTGACATGCGGGTATTAGCGCGCTGAACCATTCAGTCTGTCCCTGTTCTCCAAATACCCTTACAGTGATAGCCATGTTCCAGAGGTTGCTGATCCGGCAAGCATGGGACCTGTTCTGAATCCCTCGCCTCCGGCGTTACGTAAAAACATCGCATCACCCCTGAGAATAATCTCGTATCTCAAAGATTCCCTAACCATTGAATGGTCTCAGCATAAATTAGGCTACATTACATTTTCACCGACAAAGAACAATTAATTAGGTCAAGGAATTCACGAATTAGCAACAACATGAAGTCGTTCTGGCGTTGACAGTGTTGTGAAGCAACATGACGCGGTCATCGCAATATAGCCAGTCAGCATCCAAGGATAACGTGGGAGCTTGAACATCAGTACAAGCGACCAAAAACATCACAGTAGACATGTTTTTCGTCATCTCATTGCAAATTGTTAGTAAGCTACAACATAAATGCTTGTGAGTAAACGTTAAGAGTCTTACCTTTCAAACACCTTATGTTTCACTCTTCAGAAATGTCAACCTCAACCTCTCCGCGGATGCAACCAGGCGACTAATCTCCTCTCGCAATTTAATTTCCGGAACGCGATTTAGAAGTGTGTTTCTGAATAAAACCAATGTCAGTTCTTCTTATTCAACAATATTTTTAGATCCAAACAAAAAGACGTGACTGTCAGCAACCCGCTCTTGTCAGAACTGGACTGGCGCGCCTGTGCTGTGCGTTCTGGCAAACTGCGAGCTGTGCAGACAGATAGCGGCAGCGTGCCTCCTGCCCCTGTCCGCTGGCGCAATCCATTCTGAACATCGGGGGGTAGCCGATACACATGACAGTGCACATTTGCTTGGTGAAGGTGACAACCAAATCAGGGCCGAAACACTGCTTATGTGAAAATTGATTTTTAAGTGGTTGGTGGACCTATCAAACAATAGGCCTAGGCCTACAAACAGATATCCTATTTTTTATTCTCTCTACAGTAGATATTTTGTCTTTCTTTCGACCTATTGCCCAGAGACGTGGGACAACACTATTCCCTCACTTTCATTAGTGGTGTGACAAAGTTTAAAAAAAAGGTAAGTATAGGCTACATTTACATAATGTGCCTCACATGCCTCTGTGACACCACGAACATCATTGCGACTTTAAGCGAGCACGTCAGTATGATTATGCTGACATTTTGGCTCAATATAATTCCAGCAGTTGCTGACAGACAAAATAGTCTACGAGGTAGGCCTACATTACCTGGCCACTTGTCACTTCTTCATTTTTATGTGGGATATATCCCCTTGTGATTTTCATTTGCACAATATATATTGACCTGAATTCTTTGATAAAAGTCACTGATGCTGTCCATTCAAAGTCTAAGGGTCAGATGCTTTCCGTTGGCAGTGTCTTTCAAGAACATACAAGCCCCAAGGGTTCATGGATTAATGCCAAAAAAGATTCTCTGGAGTGGCTGCACCACAGATGTCACACATGAACCAAATCAAGTTAATACCAATACTGACGGAAGAATGCTTCTGATGTAATTTTAGGATTCTTTATTAATGGTTCTAATGTGGAGGAAGAGTTCAAATGACAAAAAGCAATCCTTGGATCCTCTAATTACACTTTTCCTGTTTGGAAGACTGGTGCGGACCCTATTTGCATTTCAGAAAAACAGATGAAGGTTTATGGTTTCTTATTTTATTCTTTGTTGCATGAAAAACAGTTTTGTGTGTATTTCTGCAAGTTATGTTGTATTTTTGCTCTTTTTCGATTCTCCTCCTCTTCCTCTACTCTCCTCCTCTTCCTCCACGTCTTCCCCACCCCCTCCCTACCCTCCTCTTCTATTCCCTCTTCTCCACCTCCTCTCCTCTTCCTCTTCCTCTACTCTCCTCCTCTTCCTCTACTCTCCTCCTCTTCCTCTACTCTCCTCCTCTTCCTCTACTCTCCTCCTCTTCCTCTACTCTCCTCCTCTTCCTCTACTCTCCTCCTCTTCCTCTACTCTCCTCCTCTTCCTCTACTCTCCTCCTCTTCCTCTACTCTCCTCCTCTTCCTCTACTCTCCTCCTCTTCCTCTACTCTCCTCCTCTTCCTCTACTCTCCTCCTCTTCCTCTACTCTCCTCCTCTTCCTCTACTCTCCTCCTCTTCCTCTACTCTCCTCCTCTTCCTCTACTCTCCTCCTCTTCCTCTACTCTCCTCCTCTTCCTCTACTCTCCTCCTCTTCCTCTACTCTCCTCCTCTTCCTCTACTCTCCTCCTCTTCCTCTACTCTCCTCCTCTTCCTCTACTCTCCTCCTCTTCCTCTACTCTCCTCCTCTTCCTCTACTCTCCTCCTCTTCCTCTACTCTCCTCCTCTTCCTCTACTCTCCTCCTCTTCCTCTACTCTCCTCCTCTTCCTCTACTCTCCTCCTCTTCCTCTACTCTCCTCCTCTTCCTCTACTCTCCTCCTCTTCCTCTACTCTCCTCCTCTTCCTCTACTCTCCTCCTCTTCCTCTACTCTCCTCCTCTTCCTCTACTCTCCTCCTCTTCCTCTACTCTCCTCCTCTTCCTCTACTCTCCTCCTCTTCCTCTACTCTCCTCCTCTTCCTCTACTCTCCTCCTCTTCCTCTACTCTCCTCCTCTTCCTCTACTCTCCTCCTCTTCCTCTACTCTCCTCCTCTTCCTCTACTCTCCTCCTCTTCCTCTACTCTCCTCCTCTTCCTCTACTCTCCTCCTCTTCCTCTACTCTCCTCCTCTTCCTCTACTCTCCTCCTCTTCCTCTACTCTCCTCCTCTTCCTCTACTCTCCTCCTCTTCCTCTACTCTCCTCCTCTTCCTCTACTCTCCTCCTCTTCCTCTACTCTCCTCCTCTTCCTCTACTCTCCTCCTCTTCCTCTCTCTGATCATCATCTGGCCGGTTTTACCTTTGGTGATAACTGCAGTGTTCATGATGGTTCCAGCCGCACTGGCAGTGACTCCTGGGTCGCTATCTGACAGCAGACTGACCAAGACAGGCAGAACATGCTCCTCACACAAACGCTGCTTTCCCTCAAGGGGAACACTGAGAGAGGCAGAGAGAGAGCGAGAGAGAGACAGGGATAAAAGGAGGAGAGAGAGAAAGAGAGAGGCAAATAAAGAGAGGGCAACAGAGATGAGAATATATAATTAGGAAGAAGTTATATAATTACAGGTAGAAAAAGAAAGCATAAGCAGTCAAAAAGTCAATTCTATCCTGTTCTATGTTGTCTTAAAGTATTGTCTATATTGTATACAATCAATACTGGAGGCATACTGGATTGTGAAGGCTAAAAGGACAATACCATTACCAAAACTAATACCACACTGTTCTCAAAAGCTTTCTGCTAACTGATTTTATGTACTGTACTTTACATTTCTTTAGTATCATTTACTATTTGTCTTGCTTTTATGTACATTTATTGTGGCTACTGCCACAATGTTATTGTCATTTCATGTTTTTAATTACTATTATTTACTTTTATCTATGTAAAGATCATTGAATTACTTGTGTATGAAATACGCTATATAAATAAACTCGCCTTAATTGGCTTAATACAGACTAACGCTGATGATTCCTAAGTCATACGGGTTAATCACCCAGATCCTACTATAAACCCTGGATCCTTTAACCCAGATCCTATAGTCCCACACCTGCTACTAACTCCAGGTGATGTACACAAATTAAAACGATAAACTGTGTCACTCTCAATGACCTGTATAATATGTCCTCCCTCCATTGCAGTGCAACAGCAGGCTTGACCAGTCAGACCAGTCAGTGGATTTCAGGAGTGAGTAAGTGAGTCTCAAGCACTGTTTTTGACATGGTTAGCAGGGGCTGTTTGTGATAACCTAAGCATAGCCTACACGGCACAGATATTTTTTTAAGAATTTACCAAAGTGAAATATTGTTATAAACAAACAATTACATTCACACATGTTGCAAGATAGTTTTGCGGCTGCCAAAGTTCATGCAATAGGTTTAAAGGAACCATATGTAAGATTGTGGCCAAAACCGGTACTGCAATCACTTTCAAATTACTGTAGAGCGGTGTATCCCCTCCCCCTCCCCCCTGACTCAAGGTTGCTAACCCGGATGCCGAAACACTACTGACTTAGTGATTAGTAGTTAGATGGAGGGTGGCGCATTAGGCCAAAACACGACATGACATGACATGACAAAACACAACATCAGCACCAGTTGAGGGCTGCAACTTCACTTTTTTAAATGACAATATTCTGGCCGGACTACTGTTGTCAGTGATATAAGTATTTGAAATGAACATGATTTCTTAATGTCTAGTGACATATCAGGGCTATTTTATGATTACATTTTTTTTACATACGATTCCTTTAACAACATGAGAATAGCATCTGCTGCATGCACAGAAATAGGCTAATGGTTTATAATCACCGCATTTTATTATCTCAAGTGCAGTTGATATGAATTTGGAGAAAGTAATGGTCTACATTCATTAAGGGAGCCTAAGGTGCAGTAGCAGCTGTAGAATAGAGTACTAGTTGAACAGGTAATGATGACTATATTTAAAAATCCCATGTTTGACTGTCTACATCAAAATTGCAAATAGACTATTTAAACTGTAGACTACCGCCTTACTGTAGGCTATAGCTCTCCATTCTGAATATAATCAGAATGATGCCCACCTGATTCCCACCATAGCACTGGCAGCAGCTCGCCGGATGGCGAGGGACGTGCTGGCGAGCTGCTCGCGTAGGATGGCCACACCGTCGCTCTGGAGTGCGGGCAGAGCATCCACCCGCACGCAGCAGCTCAGCGTCTCCAGCACCAGCGCCCGGATTTCCTCATGCTCCACCGGAATCTTCATCACCAGGTGATGCACCAGGCCCTGCGACACGATACAAGCCGCACCTGCCACAGATACCCATCACCACAGCTCAACACACAATATCGGCATATCCACTGACATTGATGGGGACTGATGGGTCGAGATCAGAATCACTGTTTGTATATGTTTGGTAATTGTTATCATGAACGCTAATTGTTTTTAGACTGTTAAAATTATCTCTATTACTATTATTAGTATTTCATTGATGGTGTAAGACTACTTTAAACTGATCATTGTTATTGGTCATGTTTATTGTTATTATTGAACGTCACTTTAGACAAACGTGTCTGCCAAGAACCATAGCATACAGTACATTTCAATGATAACATGAGAAAGCGGATATGCCAAGAGCTGACCTGCAGGAAACTCGGCCATCATTTTAAGAGCTCTGTGCATGTTCCTCCGGCAGGCATCCACCGGCTCGTCGAGCAAGTCTGACAGAGGACCCACCACGTCATATCTGAGAAAGGCCTCCCTGCATAAAACAAAGAAGTTTCTAAGAAGTCGTCACTGAAATCATAATCACTAAATAAAAGTTAAATGGTTAACATCAAACAGAGGGCACAGTCCAGCAACAAAATAATGAGTTGCTCAGAGGAACTCACCTGCCTACATTATGAGTGGCCAGTAAGTATAGCACTTCTGTGGCTTTGGTCCTCACAAAGGCATCTTCATCCTCCAGAAGAACCTTTAGTCTCTCCAGACAGCCTGAGGCATATTCAATAGTTACTCTGTATTTCTTTACACAGATATATAGCCTACGGTTTTCATTAGGCATCAGTGTAAAAAGTCAAGTTGCCAGATTGTTTAGACCTATTGACAATTAGCTTGCTTATTTTTCTGACACAACACCAAACCGCACTTTGTGTTTTTTTGTTTGTTTTTTTACTTTAATTAATTAGGATATCTACTCAATAAAAGTGAACAACTTCAGCCATTAAAGTCGAGCATGGTCTACCTACCTTTTTGAATAGCCTCATATGCCCGTTCCGGATCGTGGACGAGATCACAGAGGGCGGTGAGCGCCCTCTGGCGTATGTATAGTTCAGGGTCCTGTAACTCCATAGACAACCGTGGAAGTGCTCTGTTGCCGAAAGCTACAGGTGCTTTTGTTGGGTCTAAAAGCGGGGGTAGTTGTTCTGAAATCCGTGTGCTGGCCATTTTCTTCTGGCAAAGGTAACGAACCTTTCAACATCAAAAGAAAACAGCATAACGTTACATTGTGAAATGGTTAGAATAACATAACATTAGCCTAGTTTTTTTTTTTTTTTACAGCGCGTCGTCAAACTTTAATTCTGTTATAGCTATCCTAGGTTAGCTTTATGTGGATATTCTCTCTTGCAGAAACAGACCTACCATAAATATGAAACTCTAACCCTAGGAACAGTAAAGGAAACCTGTTGTTAACAGAACAATGAATAATAGTGTGTCTACTTACGTATTGAGAAACCAACAACAGGTGATTGTGCTGCTTTGCTTACGCAAAGAAAACACCGTTGTTCATTGGCAACAGCGTAAGAAGCGTAGGCTATCTTACGTTCGACATAAGTCAGAAAACATTAAGCATAGGTGCTCACTGCAAATCTTTAATATACTTGTTTGAATAATAACAATAATAATAATAATAATAATAATAATAATAAATCAACTTCACTATACAGAACGTATTTAAATTAGAATAGTTCAAACGTTTTTAAACCAGTCCATGACACTTCTGCAGGAAACAAGGACTTCCAAAAGGCCCAGTCAGTATGGATCAGACGTAATGTTCATTAGGCCTACTTTCTTGTGTGCAGTAGGCTACCCCGAAATCCAGTTCCAATCACTTTAGCGCTCAATTTCGAAAATAGCATCCATATTTAGATGAAATTGCCATTTAACTGAATCTTGTATGTCTTTTTTTAGTGGCTATTTCTGCCATAGAGTTGGATCTGCAGGTTGATGAGCTGTCGTAGAAAGCCACGGTTGGGGATGATGCCACGGCCCTCCTTCACAGTGGTGATGGCATCCACCAAGGTCATGTGATGTTTCAGCATCAAGTAAGCCAGGACCACTGTAGCCGAGCGACTTACACCTACATGGCAATGGACCAGGACTTTACCTGAAGATGCAATACAACATTAGATGAATTTACAAGGGTTAAATGTTGGAAAAGATACCATGGGAATATGACCACTGAATATCATTAATGGGGATAAGCTATGCCTTTATAGAAAAACTAACAAACAAATCAAATACCACCATATAGCATACATAAGTGTACTGGGACATGACTGCAGTCTGATTCTGTCTGTCGAGTATCTGGCCTGCTCTCAGACTCTATTTGCACTATACTTCTCACCAGAGCGATAGCTCACAAATGTAGGCCTTGTAATAAGACTAAGATCGTGGCCATGTACAGTGCCCAGTGTGGTCTAGGTAGGCTATTTCTAATCACAGGAGCCTAGTGAACATTACTGTCCCAGAGATGCATAACACTGGAAATAACCCTTTGAAATGAAATTGGCAATAGGCTCAATCAGAGTCAACTACATGTTAAGGTCTGAGAGGAATTTGCTCACCTCCTCCACTGAGTGCTTTGTGAATGAAGTTGGCAGCCGTGTTGAAGTTTGCGCTCATGTCGTACTCAGGAGAATCGCGGCCTTCGATCCCGAGGTATGTAATGTCCATGCCCTTGTAGTAGTCAGGCCCACCACGCCTGGACGTGTGTGCGCAGTTCACAATATGTGTGAAGCCACGGGCTGTGAGCTCACTGCGATTTTCTGCACTATCACTGCAACATGACACACATTCAGTTGAACGACTTCAAACCAGGTCTAATATATATGACAGGATAGCATAGGCCTATATCCTAGTGTACATTGCTATACCAATGACAGCTGAGGTTTATAGCAGTGTGACATTATGACATGCAGATGACCATTCAATTACCAAGGCTGAAGTTGTTTATTAGGTACATTAGGTAACTGTGAAAGTAACACTGAACTGCATTTGTTATTGAATGAAAATTAATCTGTCACAAATCTTTACTTTGTTTTTAGTTGTTTTTAGTTGTATTAAATGTGTTATTGGCCCAGTAGTAGAGCTGTACCCCCTGGGCCCAGATGAGATTTTGAAATGTGCCAGACATCAACCAATCATGAGGCAAGTGATATTAAATCAGTATTAGATGAGGCATAACCAGACAACATGCAGTTTCAGACTTTTACTATTGGTTAACGATTCCATTCAGTGGGAGGCATTCACTTACTAATCCCCAATGTAAAGTTTTGGCCAAACTTCGTCGGCATGGCTACTGATCATTCTCCCGGTGAAAAGGAGACGCTCGACTTCCATCACGGCAAGTCCAGGAGAACTGTAGTCAATCTCCGGTTTGACTGAACTTGAGGTATCACTTTGCCAAAGATAATTCCGAGTAGCCATTCTGCCAAAGTCGCGTGATAGCCTTTGTCTTGATCCAAAGTCTTGATTGCGCGCGAAGATATCCAAAACCAAAGCTTTTGATTTCCAATTCGTGTAAACTATAATAGAATACGTTTAAATTATTGACATGCCGTTTGCTTCGAAGGGACCGCTCGAATTCTCAAGTTGTCAATTCATGGCGTGGTCTGAATATGTAGCCACGGGATATTGTAGCCCCTGCAACGCAAGGGGGATATTTTGGGAGCCAAAAGTGGGCACGCAATCAAATCACCCACGTAGTCGTGGGTCATTTTACAATACATAAATTAAACTCTACGAGCTCTGACAACTCTTAACTTAAGACTTAGCCAAGTCACTATCATGCAAACACACTGATATCACGTAGCACTTATTTAAATAAAAAATTAATTAAAAAATAGCTTATACCTTTTCTCTCAACAAGGCCTAGGCTAGGCCACGTTGAATTCATACTTCCTCACTGTAAAATTGACGGTGTAGGGGCCTTCATTACCCTCCTTAGAATGTAATGTGACAAGTTCGATGGTTTTTATGGCTGATGATTTGATGTGGGCCTCTGACTTGGTCTAAATACGGCACAGCCAGTTGATGCCTGGTAGAAGAGAAAACAGAGCAACAGATTGTCATGTAGAATATTTTAAAATGAATAAATATAAATGTGTTGTCTTTGAACTATTCTTAATTAAATATAGGGTTGACATTATTTGTAAATTATAGAATTCTTTTTTATTCACATTTTACAAAATGTCACAACTTTTTCGGAATTTGTGTTGTAAACGTGTAGCTGAAATAAGAACACCATGGTCTTATAATAAAATCCAGTAGGCTATACTGTTACTGTCAAAACAACTGTTCTGGATAATTTGATGAAACTATAAAGAATGAGAAAAAGGTTATAGCCTGGAATCTGAACATATTGATGTACGTGATCTTATACGCACATCAAAAGATGTCCAACTCCTTGTGCTACTGGTTGGGGATTCTCTATGCAGCCAGACCTATTACTGAAGTAGCTGTGAACTTAATTAATTAATCGTGATTATGATTTCAACGATTATTTTGCTACATTCAGTTTCATAATGCTCTCCTTTTGTATTGAGTTGTCGTGTGCATTCTTTTTGCATGTTTTCGTCTTGGATAGGCTATATTTAAGATTAAATGTAACAATGTAAAAGGTTTTGAAAGTGAATAAGTTCCAAAATCACTGAGTACTCATGTTTAATAATCGTGATTTCAATATTGAACAAAACAATCGTGATAATGATTTTTGCCATGATCAAGGCATCCTAAGGGTTGAACCGGTCGTGAACCGCTTCCGTTTTTTTGTGTTCAGTTTCTCTTCATCCCCTGAAGTCTTTTGGTTCTGTTGATACCTTCCATTATAGAAATTATCTGACTAAAGTGTTTTAATAAGCAGCTGATTCACATTATTTCCTTGTGTAATCAAGGATCTTTGCCTATACTCAAATACTGATAACAACAAAGATGCCTTCATCAGCATTTCACTAGGGTTGTCAAGCAGCCACCCTCCTTTTGTACCTTTTATCAAATACAAATCTAGACATTCCATAGTGATGTCATGTCAGAAAAAAAAGAATATGTTGGGAATTTTTTCTAATTTCCCAGTGCACTCTGTGATTCTTAAATTGCAGTTTTTTTTATGCAAATACATTCAATAAACAGGTTTAAGGGATATTGTTGAAGGAAATGATCAAACATATTATCAGTCTCTTTTGAATTAATCTGGGAGGGCGTATGCTTTTGACAGGAGAATGTAGCCTATAGTTGCTTCATATAAAAGGCAGAAGTAGAATTTTGTCACGCATGTGCATTGCAGAAAGGTTGTCTTTTGAAATTTGACTCCATGCAACTTCAAACAGTCAGGTAAACACCACAACATGTAAGAAAATAAGGTCACACCACATTAACAATGTCCTGATAGATTTAATGTGATTCACCACCAATGCTGCTTTCCTACACTTATTAGGAAAACAGCACCCCTTTGTGGCCAAAACCATGCATTACATATAGAAACAATTGCAGGCAGATTGTTGGTCCTTAGGATTTCTGTGTTTTCTACCTTATACAAATATATCTCTCATGTTGCATGTAAAGTGTAGATACATATACGTTTCTGTTTGATAGCGAGACAGATTATTTACAGGATTAGAGAGAAATAACACAATGATCAACACAATTTAAACATTACTGTCCATGCACATCTCCAGTTTTTTTTCTTTATATATAAAAGCACCTGCTGATAGTATGGCACAAATCTTTCAGAAAGAGAAACAGGACAGATATGCTTGTGATCTGGAAGAGGACCAGCAGAAGGTGGCCAGGGGGTGACTTTGGTGCAAAGTGTGATGTTAAAGGTACTTTTGTCTGGTTGTTTTGAAAAGTGCCATGAAACAACCCGCTTTGTCTCTTTCATGTTAATGTTGAATATATATTTATATAGTACTCGTCGTTTAAACAGATGTTTTCTCTAAAAAAAATTGTCATACATACATATATGTATATACCTCATCAAGAGGTCTAAATATCTTTACTCTTATAAACAGATCCACTTCCCACTAAAAGCACTCAGTATGATGCGTTAGGTACTCCAGCAGAGGACTTCAAAGGAATACGAGATGTGAGCAGATATGAAATCATATTAGAAAGGGCACCAACAGGTGTTTACTTAAAGGCTGTGCCGGGGCACTCTCTGAATTAGGCTGCATCGTCTGATCAAGTGCAAAAATAAGAAACCCACTCCAGATGCAGTAGGAGTTTTTATATACACGTGTATACTAATAGACAGAAGGGCGCAGTCAGTAAAACCACATGAGAAATGTGGACGCTCATCGCAAAACATGTTGTGAACAAGAAGAACGAGCTGAAAAGATACAAAGGACCGTTCCAAATTAGAAAAGTGTTACAACATGACGACACTGCCAAAAAAAAAAAAAAAATCACACCAAGCAGGAACAAGCGTAGGAATGGGATTGGGTTTTTCTTCATCTTCTCTTACTTTAAAACTTAGGGACAACAAACTCAATACATATTCTGAAGTACTGTAACCTCCTGGGTTGTGGCAAATGGCTTTGGCCCTACTGCTACAACTTTGCTCTCGGAAATGTTGCCAATGTCAACTGCTGATATTGTTTTGGAAAACACTACACATAATCAGATTAAATGAACAAGGACAATTCTTTGGCCAAATCTTCCCAGTGTGCATTAGTGCCCACTCTGGAACTGAGACTGGGAAAGGAAATGGTCGTGGGGAGATAGAGAACAAAGGATGCTGGGATATGTATCAGGAGGGGAACACCAGCTAGAAGGTTTCGAGAGGATGGACAACAGCAGTGTCAGCATGTTCCACATGCTGATCCAGTGAAAACAAAGATGTCCACTGTTACAGTGACTGATCTGTGATCCTCAATATCTAATCATTTGAGAAAAAAAAAATGATGTATTGACAACAGCAGTCAGATCTAATCCCATTAACAGTATCATTATTAACTGCAAAGTACCGCATTTTTATCTGTGTTAGATTTACAGGAAGTAAGCTTCAATGAAGAAAGCTTCAAAGAGATGAGACAAAAGGCCCAAAGTCTAACATCATAATTCATGCTGTCAACTGAAATGATCAGTGCAAGGGAAAAGGAGCACAGTGTACAGAGTGCCTGTAGACAACAGAAAAAGAAAATGGAAAAAAAATATCTGGAGAACCTCAACATCCAGGCTTTCACATTTCCCTTCCATATCCCTTTCTCCCTCTCGCTCTCTCTCGCAGATCAGAAGGCCTTCTTCTCCAGCTGGTCCAGTATACCCTGGATCCTCTGCACCGTATCCTTGCGGGCCAGCCGGACCACTTCCTGGCCGTTGGTCTCCACTGAGTCCAGCACCAGTAGCTCTTTGGTCAGTAGCTCCTCCAGGCACCGGTAGCTTTTGTCCGTCTTTTTGCCCACAAACTCGTCCACATCCTCCTGCAGCAGCTGTACCCGGAACATGACCTGCTGGACGCGGGCTAGACTGGGGTTGTCACTCAGCTGGGGGCCTGGGGGAGCTCTGGTAGGGTTGGGTGCCTGAGGAGGAGGCTCAGCTTGAGCTGGCTTGGACTCCTGCAACTTCCCGCCTCCTGGCTTGTAAAGTTGAGGGGGAGCACTGAACTCTGTGGGCTTGCCCTGGGCCTGGTTGGGCGTGATGGGTCGAGGTTTGGGCCCAAGGGGCTGTGGACGAGCCTGTGGATGCTGCCCAGAGAACTGATGGTCCTGAAGGATTGAAAAAGTGAGGACTTTTTATATTTCATACTTTTATTTAACAGCCTCAAACTCATTCTGATGCTACACTGACTTTTAAAATGGAGAATTAAGTCTGTCATTACCTGTGTGCACCCATAATGGTTGATATTGCATTACGTACCGTTGATCAAGTAGGATTGTGACCTTTTTAGTCAGTTTATGACTAAATTGACTATAATACCACTAAATGGCATTGAATACTGACACCAAGGGGCATAGCTATTAATTCTTCCTTTGTGTTCCTTTAAGCTTAATAATGTCTGGATATGCAACTCTTATAGAAAAGGATTTATATTTGCCTGACAGATAGTTTGAAGTACAAGCAACAGGAAGAGGCCACACCATGACTTCAGGACATACTCAGCACATGTTACTCACACTATGCACTGCCATGACAATAGATGTCCTGGGGTGGTGGCAATAGCTATCTTGAGTCACACCCTACACCTCTTAGCAACACTCTACCACGCTCTGTCTAAAATCACAGAAAAAGCGAGGTAAAACTGAACTGACAGTCTAAGTTCAACTACAACAACCACTGCTATCCAAAAGGCTTTCCAATCATTAGTCAGTCATCATTTAGCAGTGAGGGAATCCAGTAAACAAATACAATGGAAAATGACTAAAGGAAAAAAATAGTGTGTGTGGAAAATAGCCAACTGCATTTGAGCACATGGATTAAGTGTCTTAAAGAGCGCAGACCTTTATGTGTGCAGTGGGCCCTACTACAATTAGTGACCTCCGATGGCCTGGTGGTGAGCAATGTGCGGTTACATAAGAGGCTTTAGCACAGCCCGCTGAGGTCATCCACTATACTTAAGACTCACTTGACTGGAAACTCTGAAATTCCAATGGCTCTAGTAAGACTTGATTAAAAGACACACAGCAAAGTAATTTACAAGTAATTACTCACAACAACCCGAGTTACATTATGAGATATAAACTGCTCTTCTCATGGTATTTTTCCCTGAAGCCCACACTTGGCCGATAGACCATTACATTATATCTCCCATGCTTAATATATGACAACAGACTTTTCCTTTCAGCAAAGTCTTTCATTATAGATCAGCGATTACATCACTGTGTGAAACCAGGAATGGAAGAGTAAGGAAAAGGGCCTGTTTAGTCACAGGAAAAAAATTCCTCTTATATATCACATATACCTTGTGCTCATATGGAGGAGGGGCTGGTCCTTGCCATGGAGGGGGGTGGGGAGGCCTGACGTGGTTGCCATAGGGACCATGTGGCGCCTGGTTTCCGGGCTGCCACTGCTGTTGTGGGGCTGGAGAGGGGCTGTAGCCCCCAGAATGAGCCCATGCTTCTGGTTGTGGGGCTCTGGAGTGCATGGCTTGCTGGCCCGGGTATGGAGGATTCTGGGGCATCGTGGGACCCCCCTCTCCATAGTGCTGGTAAGAGCCTGGATGGTAGCCAGGGCCCTGAACAACACAACATTTAACAGGAACATACATAAGAGAGCAAGGGATGAGCAAGGACGGAATCAAGCAGAACATACAGCCCGCAGATACATTGTGCGTTCTATAGTGAACTCTGGGAGTTTACAAGACAGCAATGTTCATTAAGATGAAAACAGGAAGCTCTATATACCAACAGTAGTGAGGAAAGTCATGCTGATACCTGTATGTTATACATACACTTTTGCAAGAGTAAAATAACTATAATTAAATTGACGAGTAAATTAAACTAAATTAATTAAGTCATGAACCATACATGTACCCCTTGACAGTGTTGAACAGGATAAGGAGGCGGTGCTGGTTGTGCTGCACTTCGTTCAGGACAGCCTTGATTGTGGTAATGAGGCTGCCGGGGTGGCATTTGTTCAGCACAGTAGAACGGATTGGATGGATGAAGCATATTTGTGGAGTACTGTTGAGGATTGTAAACACCATTGGGGTACGCAGACAGCTGCTGAAACGAAACAGACAGAATGTAGCCTACATGACAAAAGTTCACTGGTTCAGGCGTCAACTTGAAATTAAAAGAAAGCCATGACATAACTTATGGATGAGTAGGGTACCTGATAGGGCGGTTGCCCGTTTACCTCCGTGCCTGGAGGATACGCATTTCCATAAGGTCCTGTCGTATGCGACTGGGGATACCAATAGTTAGAGGGATATCCAGAGTATGGCGTCGAATCCTGTCATTAAAAAAAAAGTTATATTATGTGATGTGTCGATGCTCGCGTATCAATATTCTTGATAAATCACTGCCACTCAGGAATTATTCAGCACCCTGTTGCGAAATAATTTGCACTGTACAGCATAAAAAACACCTGGCGGAATTATGGATCATTAGCTTGGTTCACTTAACTTCCATGCAACCAGAGATAATCGAGAAGCTATTTGGGCATCTAGCTTAGAGAACACAAAGTTGGATATAAGTAACGTACACAGGCCAGACAATGAATGGCGTTAACTTACATTTAATGTAGCAGCATATCAATTAAGACAGCTATCTGAAAATATATCAGTGCCCTATCATTAAATAACACTGACGTTAAAATTCACTCATAGTAGCATTATATGGCTGGTGTACGTTAAACGTTAGCCAACAGAGATACACAATCTAACCGTGTACTAGCTCAGGTTAACTCGCAAATCGTTACTGATGGACCAATTTAGTTGAAAAACAACTGTACAAGGTTCAGACTGTACAAGGAAGGTACATTTTAAAGCTAAGGTTATCTAGCTAGAAACAGTGCTGAAATCACTGCCAATTCGCTTACTCAAGAGCATGTAACTAGCTAGCTATTGCTAGCGCTATATTAGCTTGTTTGTTAGCTGAACCACTCGACAGGCTCTGATTGCTTCTATCAGCTGAACTAGGTTAGTAACTTTAAGTTGACTAAGGTTTCTTACAATATGTGGAATTCTAAATTGCCAAATTACTGTTCAGATTACCATGGTGCCGTTCCAGTTATTATTCTCCGAGTTAAAATGTGATGGCAAGTGCGGTTTAGAGCTTGCCTGCATTTGATGCATGACCCAAGCAGGCTCCCCTCCACTCCTGTCGTTGCCAGCTGTGTCGTACGCCATTGGCGCAACTCTCGGCTCAATCAGAAAGCTTTACAGGAGTTTGCTACCCCGCACTCTCTCCAACCACTTTCCGCCCCAGCCACACTCAACGTTTCAAAAAAGTCTGTTTACACTGTTCCTTTAAGTTTACACTTCAGTCGCTTCCTTATTCACATAGCCTGTTTTACATAACGTTATGTGCGTCAGAGTACATTTCGTCAAATGAGACCGCAGATACGGTTGTCAGCTGTGGTGACGAGCTATCACAGCAAGCGAATGGACCAATAGGAAAATGCAAAATTATTACCACGTGAGGGTAAAAATACAGCGATCTACAGATCCTAGAATACCGAAAAGAAGGCCAAGTCACTCATTCTTGTCATTAAACATGTATTAAAGTGTTTTGATGTAGCGCTGAGCATTCAGACTCCAAAGCAAACCGCAAGAAGAGGAAGAATCTCTCATAGAAGTTGAAAAACAGACTGAACACAAGGGGTTAAATTTGACAGGAAATATGCGTTTCTTCGGACGCTACTTCCTGTTCCAATGCGATACTTGTTTGAACTGATCCATGGCTTGATGCACTAAGTTGTAAAATAGACTCCCTGTAACCATAAACCCTCAAAGAAGACACTCTGCAAATGTAACCAGAATGAATTATATGCCAGGAACTGCTAGTCTAATCGAGGACATCGATAGTAAGTTGGAATTTCTATCGCACGGCTGTGTTGAGAGGTCCTCTTAGTTAGTAACACACGTTAACGTTATCCATCCTTGTGAGCTAACGTTAGCTTCACAGTATACTTGGCTCGCCAGGTGAAGATAGTAAAAGTGGTATTTACTGTATGCTTTTAGGTCTTGGAGCCAGAATGATATTATGATATTAAAACATTGTGTCGTAACACATTTGATTATAAGGCCCACGATGATGAATGAGATTTTAAAACCTCATACATTTCAGAGGCGCTAGCATGTGCTCTAAATGTCTTGAGTGCAACGTTAATTAATGATACATGCACATGCAAGCTTTATGAATCTTGTTATTTTTCCTTCAGAAAAACACCTCGTCCTACTTCGTGACGGAAGGACGTTAATAGGTATTCTCAGAAGCATAGACCAATTTGGTATGTAATACAAAAACCTTCTACTTGTGAATCCTCACTTAATTTCGTATACTGTGTAACTTGTCCCAGTTCTTATGTACTCAAAAGGTCGGTCCCTTGGCGTTTATGTAATGAACACATTCGATTAATTCGATGGGTTCACATTGTGGCCCAAATGTTTCAGGTCTGAGAGCAGGACCAGCCATGCTATCGATGGTTAACTGGAGTGAGCGTTTCTCCTCTCCTCTGTTGCTACTGTACCTGTTCCAGTTACGTTGAATGAATCTAGGCTATAGTTCCATACATATTTGCAAAATTAGTAACAGTATAATACGTGATTAAAAAAATTACTACCAAGAAGGTTTCAATTAAATGAAGATAACACTTTTTTACACTGTTCAATTAATGCATTTGTATTTGTAGTGTTTAAAATAAATATATTTTCCCCCCTCAGCCAATTTGGTGTTGCATCAAACTGTGGAACGCATTCATGTTGGCAAGAAGTTTGGAGATATCCCCAGAGGGATTTTTGTTGTCAGAGGAGAGAATGTTGTTCTGCTGGGTGAAGTAGTGAGTATTCCTCCTGATGCATTATATCATATGGTTATAAATTATAAGAGCTAGAATTACACTGACAAGTTGAGTTTTCAACTCAAATGTGTGTGTGTGTGTGGGGGTCCAGGTCCTAATCAGGGGGGTCATACACCCCAATCACCCATAATTCGAACTGTGGTTATAATGATGTTATTGTTCAACATTGCACATGCACAAGTTGTAAATTAGTTGAACGTGAGTGTTAAGTGCAATTCCAACTACTTTCTTGGGGGAGAGAATATTCCACAGTTTACTTGTGTTTTGCACTGAGCATGTTTGAATTTGTAAGGACATGTGTACTTGGGCCAACTTAATTAAATCTGACATTATTGTCCAAACATAAAACATGGTGAAATTACAATATGCATTACAAACACTGTTGTACAAAGTAATACACTTTGCAAGGCTGTACTGTTACCTACAAATTCCTGCTTGTCTTATTCCTACTAGGATCTAGATAAAGAGTGTGACCAGATTCTCCAGCGTGTGTCCATTGAGGAGATCCTGGAGGAGCAAAGGATAGAGCAGCAGGCCAAACAGGAGTCCGAAAGGCTCAAACTACAAGCTGTCAAGGAGCGAGGCCTGTCTATTCCTAAAGCAGACACCCTGGACGATTTTTGAGTCTGTTCATCAGTCTCTCCATGTCTGCGTATAATAGAGAATGGTTCCCTTTGGGATTCAGTTGTAGAACTTTTTTGTTGGGTTTGTGTTTGTGTTGAGGAGTTATCAGTTGGCAGATCAAAATGTGATTGTGACAGCATCATTCCGTCAAAGGACTGGAACTGGAAAAATAAGGAGACATCCACTAGAATTGCCTTTGTTGGTTGTGTAGGTGTATCTAATGGCATTCGAGAAACCTACTATCATACAGTAAATGATACTTTCAAACACAATGTTGTAAACTCACTTATCAGTTTTGTGCCCCAGCCTTTGCTTTAAATGAAGCTGTAAACCATCTTTTTGTTGGTAGTAAGAAGTAATAGCTTGTTACTTAATGGTCCACCATCATTGAGTTTTTTTTTTTTTTTTTTTTTTGTTGGATGCCCGACACTATACACTTACAGGATGTGGACAAAGCAAACTGAAAAGCACTTAGTTTAAACTACTCTAAAATTATTGTGAACGTACGGTAAACAAAGATATTTCTGTGTTAATTATGTTAAAAGCTAGTGGCTTTTATGTTTCAGCATCATGTGTAAGAAAGTGGTGAACTGAACCATGACAATATTTTTCTTCAATTAAACTTGTTTTGTATCACTAGATGCTGAATGGTTTTGCCAACATGATATGTTCTTTCACACAAGCTTACGTCTCAGACCACTTGGGGGTGCAAACAATATCAAAGTTTTGGTTGATTTGACCATTAGTTGACTTTGAAACAGGCACCTTACTATGGATAGACGATAGCAATATTTCATAGGAGTGATTGATGTCAAAAAATCGAGACTGGAGTAACTCAACATTAGGCACCACCGATATGTTTAGTGTTCTAAAGATGTCAAATAGCTCGTTATAGTTACCATAATGATAGCCAAGGAGCCAGAAGTGAACACACATGGATGGCTATAAAAACGGTCAATAAACATGATAAATACTTTTATGTCCCTTGAGCCTGCTCCTTTCTCTGTGATCTCAATGGCGATGCAGCATTGTTTGCACCTCCAACAGCATGGCGTACTTGGTACCGCCCAAAAATGCCCACAAATGCCTGTATGTTTGTGTGAAAGAATAACAAGTATTGGTAAGGATTCTGTCCTTCATTTGTGACATCGTGGTCACATTTAGTTTAAGGTGATTATTCAGTAGGGCTAATGCAAAATTCTAGTCTGTGAGAAAGTTTGTTAATTATTGCATATTTCCTTCAACCAGTTCACCTTTTGTGTTCCACTTCAGTGTATCAAGGTGCCACCAATGCATTCAAGGAGCAACCAACTGAGGTTTTTCCAGTATGCTATCAAATATATTAATGGGGTAGTCCTTTTGGTCATTTGGTACCATTCAAGGGGAATAAGTCTCATAGTGATTTTTGACAAGGTATACCATCTCTTCATGTCCATTGTATGTCTATGGAGGGATATATTACAGGTGAATAGGCTAAAAATTAACTAATAGATATCCCCACTAAACTCCACAGCTGATTATTTACATTACATTTACAATATTGTTTGTATTGTAACTTTCTGACATTTTATGTATTAGTATGTAAATGAGCCATTATGAAATGAGCCTTGAATTTCCTCTGGGGATCAATAAAGTATCTATCTATCATTATCTACTGAAATACACAATAATTTGTGTATATTTTAAGTACAGAAACCTCAACACTGGATAAAGTCAGGTTCAAAATTCTTTTTATTTTTTATTTTGGACATATTTGAGTAAAATGTTATTACAGTGGATGTTTTGAATTTGGTTATTTTGAATATATCAAAATACTTAATACTTACTTTAAAACTATTATTATCGCCATTTGCACAACTCTGAACCAGAAATCTTTTTTTCCAGTTAAGTTTCCAGTTATGCTCCTATATGCTAGAGGATTTTACAAACGTAAATAAAGGTTCTGGAGTTTTGTAACATGAGTTTTCAGCCAATTTAGGAAGACATTCTCAAAAATACAGCATTTCAGGAATAACATTTTACTTTAATATGTCTCCAAAGTGAAAAACAAGAATTTTGAACCTGACTTTGTCCAATTCATGTACTTGAAATGTATGCAAATTATCGTTTACATATGTATGCATAATATTTCAGAAAACGACCAAAAAATGATTGACCTAATGTAAATAATCAACTGTGGAAGTTTTGTGGGATATCTATTAGTTAAGATTTTTATTCTATTCACCTGTAATATACGTAAGCGTAGACATACATGTTAATAATAGGCTACACAAAAAGCTACTACCAATGCAATGCTATCACTTATTTTCTAACTCTAGGGTACCTTGCCAAAAATCACTAGACTGCTTCCCCTCAGATGGTACAGACCAACTCCTCTGGCTCAAGGACTAGGGGAAGCGCTGCATGCAAGCGCTGCAAAACTGCATGTGCTAGGCAATGATATTGGACAAATGTGTCGAACAAACTACGTTAAAAAGTACCTTTTGCAAATAAATGGAACTGCGTGGGCTCTCTGACTGCCATGCATCTTTCACTTGACGACACCGCCCCCCGGTGACAGCATTTGGTAATGTGTTGTTACAAACCGTATATCTCAACAAAGTGAAATGAGTTTATCAAAATGATGATCAAGAATTGACCGAACACTACAGCAATTGAAGTTGTTCACCTGTTAGGCTAACAACATTTGTTTGAACACAACACTGTACTATTTCTGTTCAAATGTGTGAGGGAAACAAGGGGGACCTTACGGAGAAACCCAACCTCAGTGTCATTAAGAACCGAGAGGGGGAGCGCGCTGATACTTTGTCAGCTTGTAGGGAAGCCTACTACTTTGTGAACTCCCCTGCGGTCTGCTTAAGGTTGTAATCTACCATGCTCCAGCCTCGGCTACTCTCAGGAATGCATCATCAAAGGATGTAGACATCAGTCGTCTCTCGTGTTGATGTTGATTCTGGGTGAACGTTTTTGATTGTTTGATGGGAATCCTGTCAGAATCAGGCTCATGGCGTTTGGAACTGGAAATGCTCTCAATGCGCTTTTTAGAACGGACAGCTCAAACCACGCGTGTATAGTAAATTCTTCAGTAATTTACGCATAGATTTTTCACTATAGTAATATGTACATATTCTGACTTTCCTTTTTGCCACACACGGGCGAAAAAAATCTATCGGGAAGAGCTTGAGTTTGCTCTGTGTGTACTACTTTTACTTCAACGAACGACAACATCAGACTGGATATTGATGGAGCTGGAGAATATTGTGGCTAATACGGTACTGCTAAAGGCAAGAGAGGGTAAGCAATCGCCAACATTCACCTCGAAAATGCATGTTGTATGAAGTCAAACGCCATACGCTATACCAAAAACGCTAGCCCGTATTTTCGTCGATGTTGAGTAGCCTACTAGTAATGATGATGTAATCTTACTTTCCGAAGCACATTTCAACAGATGCAGAGAGATGTGTGCTGACAAATTCTAAAAAATACGGTTCTAGCCACAGCTATCAGTGCGGGCCCGTGTATAATACCGTTTGACAGTTCGTAACGTTATGTGGTTCACCTTCCATACTGTTAAAACATCAGCCTCCCACATCCGTTTTACGCTTCGTAGGGCAAATTACGATTTCGAGACATAGTCTGACCGATTCTGACATTTCCTCGAACCTAACGTGAACTTTTGTTTTAATGCATTGCAGGAATTGGGTGTTCAGTGTGGTACATGTTGGGGTCCGTAAGCGAGAAAATTGGTTGAGTGCGTTAGTTTAAAAGCCGTTCGATTACAAGCTAACACCAAATGGGACCTTGGATAACCCCATTCGATGAGCAAATTGTATTGCAGATCGTGTCGATAGCCTAACATTTTAGGTCTACTAGTCCGCTGACCACGGTAACCACAAGAGCCTCCACTTCCTCAAGTGGCACAGTTTACAAGGCCCCACGACTCGATCTACTCGTACGGCCGCGCCACAACGGAATCGTATTATATAAGACAGTGGTAGGCTCGTGGAATCGTTATGGCTGGTGTCACATCTGTTCTGTTTAGGGCGAAGCCCACTTGTTTCCATTAACACTGTTGCATCTAAATTGAGACTAGACATTGATGGATGCCGCTGCTTTCTCATCATCAAATAGTGATGCTCAAGTAAAAAAAAAAAAAAAAACGTCTGTTGTGTATGAAAGAAATGTCATAATTATTTTGGTAGAAATTACTGTCACAATTCGAGCAGATTAGGCTATATTGGCCCGAAAGGAAAGCATCTGATTAACTCCCATTCTGGTCATACGGTTCTCTGAATTGTTGTTACACAACCTTCCAGGAGTGGGATGTGGAAGAGAGAAAGAATTGGCAGCCTAAATTTCCTTTAGATTCGTGCGATTAAAACAACAACAACCATAGCCATGTCCTGTTACTGCAGGTCATTGAGAAAAAGATCAACACACCATTGGCCCACATATGAAGCAATTAGTTCAAGAAAACTTCTGAAATAGACTCTATAGGCCTGTGTGTTTGTGTGTGTGTCCTACTGATTGCCAACGTCACTATAGACAAACAGGAGTCTAAAAAGTATTTTGTCTTCTGGCTGCTTTCACATTAGGATGCTGAGGCTCCTGTAACTGTCTGCCTGCCTCACTCTTCCCTTTCCTCTCCTGCCTGATTCAATTACGCCATTGATGCAGCAGCAATTAAAACATGAAGGCAGTGATGCTTGTCAGATGCATTTGGGCAGTTAATGGCTCAACCTATGCTGCATCTCTCCTTTGTCCCGACCCCAGCACAATTTCTTCCACCTCTAAGCCCTTTGGCTCCACCTTTGGACAGCCTGGTGTGTAACCCTCTTTGTTCATGGGTAGTACCCCTTATGAGTAGGTCCTGTGCCATATTGGCCCACCAGCTTTTCGAGTTATTCATTTAGCATCTATAATCTGCTGTCAAACTGGGTAACAGTGGGTATCAAAGTGACTGGATAAATGAGGGAGTACATGTTACATTTTCTAAAAGAAATTTGTGAAATTGTGCATGAAGGAATCCATCCTACAGAAGCATACATGTTATGCTATTGTTCTCAATGATGATAATAATAATAATAATAATAATAATAAATCATATTTGTTCACTTATTCATTTGATGCCTAGAGACAATTACTTTAAAAAGCATGCTGGATGTTGAATGAGGGCATTTAGGTTACTGCCAGTCAGTTTATTATATCAAGCCAACTTTGATAAATGAGTCTAGGGATAAGATGAATGGCTGTATTTTGTGTTCTGTGTGTGTATTAATAATTTATGGCCATTTTCCTGGTCTCATAGCACAAAAGACACAAGTGGAGTCCCAGTGGAAAGGGAGTTACAATATTACTCCTACCCCATTACACCAACATCCCCATCTCTCCCTTTTATGTATATAATAATATGGAGGCCCAGAATTCAATTTGACAGTGTCACTCCAGTGCGGTTTATAGCTTAACTCGTTTCTACAGGACGTGGTGATATCACAGGATCAAATAAGTGTAGTCTATGAATAGCAGTAGCCTACATGAATACAACCACACTAATCTCAGCAATGTTGATAAATAACCACCAAATGAAAATGAATGGTGGAAGCCAGGTGTAATTAAAGTAACACAATGTAGGAATTCCCCCTTCCATCAATTATCAACATGCTGGGTACCCATTTAGCGCTAAGTAGGTATCCAGTTTGTCTAAGATCAATGGAAAGTGTCATGCTCCTACCCACAACAACGTCATATAGTGCAATACCACATGTTCTGGATACACATTGGGGAATGTCAGACATCCATCTCCTTATTTTAAGTCAGTGTGGCATGAAAATGAGTCTGGAGCCATTTTGTTAAGGCAAAATAACTACATTGGTGTTGCCTTTACTAGGTTTGGTGGGATGTTATCTGTCTTCTGCAAGGAATAACACAACTTGCTGTGACACCCATGAGAAGTAACAGCTTGTCTTAATTACATCGGATTTGGCCTAATGCTGACATGATGCAATTTCTTTTGCATTATAACAATTTCTCATGTACATGTCCAGAAAATGTCACAGATCTCAGTAAATCTCATGAATTTTCACACTCAGCCAGTAACATAGAATAGTAGTTATTCTAAATAGAAAAAAAAAACGCTGCATTACAAATGAGAGGCTGGTGTGTTTGCACTGGTTGGCCCACTAGTTGCAAGCAGGTTACAAGTTAATAATGTTGCAGTGACTCAGCACCTTCAAAGGAGGAAAGAATCCATACATTTTGCCCATGACCTCACTTTACCTTAGATGTGGGGGAGGTAGCCTTTTGCTTTACACAATGTTTCTGCATGTCTTTGTATGAATGTATTCAAGTGTGGAAACCGTGATTACGGCGAAGGAGTTGAAAGACCTTCAGGAAGTTTTTTCACAGAACATCTTCCGCCTGGTTCCACTGTAGACTGACATGTGGAAGGATGAGAGACTGTGTGTGTGTGTGTGGTAGTGGTGGTGGGGGGTGGTAAATTCCTGTGTGAGGGTGTAATCCGACCCTGGTCTCTTCTGAGGACTCAGCCATCCCAGAGTACAAGCTGTAACCCATGACGACTGCGAATAGGCCCTCCCCCCTCCTAAACCCCCATTCAAGAATTCAGTGCCTGGCAGTAGCTCAACTGTGGTGGAACCCGAGCGCCATGAAAGAATGAACGTCATCGCGCGCCATGCTAATGAGGGAGAGAGCGAGAAGGGGAAAACCATGGATGAGAGAGAGAGGGGAAATCGTGGATGAGGGATGGAGAGAGCGAGCGAGAGTGAATAGAAGAGCGGGAACAAACGAGTATGTGAGAGAGTGAGTGTGTGTGAGAGAGAGAGAGAGAGGAAAAGGAGCTAGAAGAAAAATTACATGTTGGGCCGGGCAAAGCAGCGTGTGCTCCACCGAATCCAGATGCTGGTCGATTGCATCATGGCTCCTTGGAATCACATTCCTGACAGGCATGTTTCCTGTGTGGCCCGCTGATTCCTAGTCGTTGTAAATATCTCGGCCTTAAAAATAAAAACCGGAGACAGATCATTATTTTTCACTCCCCTCCCTTTTTGGGTATGTTTTCTCAGAGAAGATGGAACTCCGGCTTTTAGTTCTTCTGCAGCCACAGCTGCAGCATGCGATGATGTGCCGCTAACCCCCTCTCCTTGTCTCTCTGAAGGAAGATGCACTCTCTGGCTTAACCAATTGTCCTCTCGTGAATAATTGATGGGGAGTAAGTGGTTTGGCTGCAGGTTGTCTGGTTGCGTTGGCTGCACATCCACAGGGGACATGTTGTCTGGTCACGCCCGTGTGTTTGCAGGCTGGAAGGAGAGCTCTATCCTGTTCAGTGGGGTGGAATGTAGAGCAATGACGAAGGGCAAAAAACAACAGCTGGCAGACCGTAAGCACTCGTACTCTGCTTTACACTCACTCAAGCAATCGGGAGTGTGTCGTGCCATCACCTGGGTTTTTGATTGCTTCTTGTCATCGTTTGATCTAGTTGTTTGATTTATTGTCTGATCATTTCACGTTTCAGTGAAGACCAACCAACCAGCTATCCAGTCACTGGAACACGTTGACTGATTTGCACTTTGCAGTGGTGTAGACTCCTGTAACACTTTTTCAGTGCCAAACACTCCACAATAACATTTTAAATAGCTTCCAACATCCAGGTCTAAGCTATAGCTTGGAGAGCATAAAAAATATAGGCATTTGGCATTTGAAGAACATGGACACATGCCCACTCTCAAACATGGCCAGCAGACTCCTTTAATGCCTAACTGCCCTTGTGATGCAACGTTTTTTGACAAGGAGAACGTCTGGCCTGAATTGAAACTGATGTGCGTGAAGATGTGATTGGACTCTCCCAACCTAGCTGTTTGTCATGTGGATGAGAGGACACGGATTTACTGGCGACGTCCATGGCGGTCTTGTCTGTTTTAATTCCATGGCGATTGCATCCGTGCTAACACATCGGCTCACTTGTGTTGATGGATGAAGCCGAGGATGATAAAAGGAAACACCATTTGCTTTGTATGATTTTGATCATGGTAAAGAAGGACTTCACCGGAAGGCTGAAAAAAAATAACTGAACAAATTGATTTTGCAAGAGGTACATTGTACATTGTAGCATTGTAGTTCTACAGGAGGAAATAATGCATCAATGTTCTGTCTGAATAAAGGACACTCAATCCATAAAACACATAATTGGACCTGCCAGAGTTTCTAGTCTTACAGGCTTAACTGACATAGCTACATCGCTGTGTGGTCTCAGAAGGACAGTATTATTAGAAGAATCAGTTAGAGTTGACCAGAAACTGGATAGTATCTATATGGGGCTAAACTAAAATCCCCATTGTAAACAAACCACTGTCTTTTCTGTATTTTACCATCAAACTTTTATCATAAGCTTTTGTCATGCTGTCAAGGGTCTTGAAAAGCTATTGAGGGCTATCAAGTGACTAGCTCTGTGTTGAACATAATCAACTACCAGTATTACAGCTGAGAGACCTCTGGGATGTGCTAAACACTCTTATGCAAACCCAACAACTGTCATAGGAACAAGAACCATAAGAGCCATTGCTTTTTCATTTTGAAAATTACCTATTATAAAAATTATTTGGAACCAGGAGATTACGGAGTCATATATTTATCATGAGATTTACCTCTCATCTACACCTACACCCCTAACGCCTTGTGAGGGGACCAAAACGGTGTTCATTTTCAAGCGATGTATTTTTGAGGTTGCCTTGGGCATTGGCTTTTCATGGGCCCACTTATCCTCTTTGGCAGCCATTTATCATTGGTGGACATTATCAGCGCAAGTCAGCCCAGAGCGAAATGCCAAGCCACACAAAGGTCAAGGGGGCCTGTCCTTCAGCTGTGCCGCTCCTCTCAGTTATGATTGAAGGTTAGTATACGGCCCTGCAGCACAACCCAGATGAACGACTGCTTCACATAGCACCCTGCATTGGTACAAGCCTTAAGCAGTGACACATTTTTTGTTTTAGGTTCTGAGTATATCGTGCATTGAAGTCTACCAGAGACCTCTTCCAGTTGTCAAGCAAACCACTTAGCCAATGTTAGCAAATACTTCAATTTTTATGATAGGCTTTCCTTCCTCTTGGTTCACACTGTTTGGTCATTTGGAGGAGAGTGATGGAGAAACTTTCGGCCTGCAAGGCTTGCTGGCCGTGAAAAGAAGTGTGATCAGAATTTTCCACCCGAGATGTTTGCTTAAGTTTGGAAAATTGAGGAAGTTCCTCATAAGAAAATGGTGCCGTAATGAGATGCATCCTGCCCAGGAACTCCTTCATAATCATTCATCATCAGTTCAGCTGTAAAACAAATAAACACAGCTGTATACTCTGGCTCAGGGCACACTCTTATATCTACTCTAAGTATACATTTTAAAATTGAGACGGGCCATTTCCTGGCCAAACGGCCTGAACATTCTGCCATGTTTCCCAACAGGTAATTGAAATCCCAAACCCTTCATGTTACGAAGAACAAAAACCCTTATCTCACTTATAGTCTTAATTACTTAAAGGCCCACTCCACTGCATTGTATTTGTTGTATGCAAGATGGTAGAGGAATGCGTCATGGAGAATTGTACTTGTCCTGGCTTGTCGGTGTGGCCTGTTGCGTGGGGTGAAGCTGTGCCTTCAAGCTCTGAAGCTTGCATCATCAGCCAAGGTATTGTTTGTTTAGCGGCTGCCTGCCACTGTGGAGTGGAAAGACTGTGAAGTGGTCGTTCTAAATTGGGATTCTGGTCACATGAATAGTAAAAGAAGATGGAGACTTGAGTATATATTTTTTTCCCTGCCGTCTTCTCTGCTTGTGTCCGGATTTGTTTGTTTACATAATAAAGTTTGCCAAATAGGTGCTCTGTGTTGGTTGTACATGAAATATACAGTATGTGTTTTATTTTACACCAGTGAACCATGCCCAAGTGAGTCCCAAAGCATTAACATGGCTTTGTGCATGACGCAGACTTGTTGATGAATCATTAGTTGTCCCTGGTGCCTCATTCAATTTAAAACCAATAACAACCCACAACAATTGCACAGCAGCACAAAAAGCTGCAGGTGTGTGTGTGTCTTTGTCTGTGTGCATGTGTGGGATTTGATTTAATTTAGTTCAACAGGTGCCATCTGACACAGTGTGTCAGCCATTGTGGATAAGAGTGGACAAGACCTCTCGGCTAGCCTGCAGGTGTCTGGGAAAACTGAAGGAAGTGAAGAGGCCCACTGAAGGAGTGGAACAGGAAGATTAGACATGAGCATGAGGCCGAAGAGTAAGACGAGAAGGACAACAGAGATCGGATAAATCTGAGAGCGATAGGGTGGACTGTAACTACACTGAAGAAATGGAAAAGAGATTGAGAGTGTGTGTGTGGAGGGGGGGCTAGTTTTAATGAGAGGAGAGTGATTCTCACAAACTGATAGAGAGAGAGAGAGGTAAAAAGACAATAGAGACAAGACAATCTCCCTTGGTGACGCTGTCGCTCTATCCCCTCCTCCCTCCCCGCCACTGCTGTACGTAGAAGCTTGGGCCATGACCTAATGCCATAAAGTTTTATTGGGCCGTGGCTGCAGCGTGGCCTAATGGAGACAGAAGGCCATTAAGAGCAGGGCCAGACCCAGCCTCATCTCTCCACGGACCCCGGCTGTTTGTTTGCATGGAGACAGTCAAAGAGACAAGACTACAGTGTGCGTATGTGTTTAAGAGTTTTACAGAATGGCAGAATGCTATCACACGGTGAAGAAGTGATCTGTTTGTGTTTCGGAGAGAGTAGGATGGGAGGGAAAATAAATGTGATGGAAATTAGTTGAGGAAAGGAGTGTGTGTGTGTGTGAAAATGTGTCTCCAGTTAAATAAAAGTGTGAGAATGAGAGTTCAGAGAAAGTATGTGAGAAACGTGTGTGAAAGACAGTGATTGTGAAAGATGAAGAGAGAACCAAGTGTGAGTTTGTGCAAGCAAGGCTCTTTTCCAGAGGTGTGTAAAAGTGACGTCCATCAGTAGTGCACTAGTTCAACTTTTATCAGTCGAAAAGTTTTTTTTTTATTATCCTTTTTATTGCAGGGCGGTGAAAGTGACATGAGCATTCGACTTATCCTAGTTTCGTTTTGTACCACACACACACACCTTGAAACAAGAGGAAAAATGTATGTGATATCAAGAGGAAAGTTTTACACCTCGCCTTTACACTGCTCTGAATGTGTGTCTTTTACACGTGATGTACTCATCGGTCACCATGTAAAATGTTTATATACCATTGCTAAAGTGATTGCTGATATTACTTGACTAAACAATGAACCCATTAGACAAAGTTTACTGTCCAGTACACATAAAGAAAATATTTCTGTGTGTGTGTCGCCAGGTCAGATAAAAAGGGAAAAAGGAACAGATGAGAGCTTGCTTCTTTTTATGGGGAATTTAAGAGGACTTTTGTTTTGCGTTCCTCCTTTTGACTTTTCTTGTCTTCGTCACTCTCTTTCCTCTTTGCTTATATCATGAGAAGTGTGAGTTTGTGCAAGCAAGGTTTGTTTCCGGAGGTGTGTAAAAGTGATGTCCCATTGAGTAGTTCATTAGTTCAACTTTTATCAGTCAAAAAGTTCCTTTTTATTGCAGGGCGGTGAAAGTGGCAGGAGCATGATTGCTACCATTCGACTTATAGTGTATAGTTATAGTGTAGTTTTTGTACTACAAACACACACTCACACACACAAGCATGCACCCACAACACACACACATGAATTGTACATCCACAAATACTGATTCTATCCTGTGAATGATCCACCTGTTGTAACAAGAGGCAAAATGTATGTGGTATCAGGAGAAAAGTCTTTTTACTGTGGAGGAACCTTTGGGACAAGGTTCTGGTGACCACCACCTAAAAAGGTGTGCTGATGGTTGTTCTCTATGCAACAGATCTTATCACCTAGTACGTAATACACCTGAAAATGATGATAATAGAATAATAGATGACCTTAATTCAACTTACCATTCCATACTTTGTTCAGAAAGGATCTTTCTGTGTCTGTGTGTCTGTGCATACACAGGTGTACACTGCAAAAACCTGCCTTTCAGACCACAAACTGTGTGAGCTGAGCTCTCTAGGTTGGTGATACACAACACACATGCAGAGCCAGGCTCATATTTACACACAGACATGAAAGCAAATGTTTGACTAAGATTAGAGAGACAGGTCAGATCCAGGGGAACCGATAAAAAAGGAGACAGAACGGGACCAAACGGTCAAATTTCAGTGCAGGTGAAGAGATATCATCGGACGTCTAGTTTAGTTTGGCTCTTCCTGTTTGAGTCACTCTTTTGGAACTCCATCTCAAAAGCTGAACAGCTGTCTTCCTGATTTGTTTATAACTTTTTGCAGCCTTTGTGGTCATCGTGTTTTTTTGCCATTGTCTTCAGGCAAAGTGCAAACAAGATGATGCACAATGTTGTTGTGTGCTTTTGAATTGTTATTACCCCATACTTTGTTTGTGGTTTGCGTTGATTAGCATATTCATATGTGTATTCTTTAGAAACAAAACGGGAGTCCTTCTGCTTTCATGCTGTTACAGTGTGCCAATAACAATTCATAACATTGATCCGGTTGCTTAAGGCCTTTTCTCATGAGCTATCCAGAGCTTTCACTGTTGTGGGTAAGTGGAGAGAATGGATGTCAATACTAGCTATATCGCTTAGGTCTGCACTGGGTAAGCCATACAAATGCAAAAGCCAGGGCCATTGGTGGGTGAAAAACTGTCAGAGCAGCAGAAGGGATTGCACAGTGGAGGTGATGGGGAGAGAGAGAGAGAGAGAGGGGGTGCGGGGTGTGGCAGGCGTGCGGCTTGTGAAGAGGAAATGGGGAACAGCTGGAGAGGAAGCGGACAGCTCCACCAGGATCTGTTGAGAGGCTTCACCCCTGTGTGCAGAACAAGCGCCGGGTGTACCCTCAGTCACCTCGGCTTTACACTGCTCTGTGTGTCTGTGTGTGTCTTAACACACCTCGGCTTTACACTGCTCTGTGTGTCTATGTGTGTCTTAACACACCTCGGCTTTACACTGCTCTGTGTGTCTATGTGTGTCTTTTAAACACATGTGATGTACACATCTGTCACCACCATCATGATGATGATGATGATGATGATGATGATGGTGATTAGGGTTAGTAGTAGTAGAAATAGTATTGACCCCCCCCCATAATCCTTGACATGACTGGTATAAAAAAGTTAGTTAAAGCTAAAGTTAGCTAATATTACTTGTTAAACAATGGACCTATTAGAGGTTCACTGTCCAGTACACATAAAAAAATGTGTGTGTGTGTGTGTGTGTGTCGCCAGGTCAGACGAAAAGGGGAAAAAGGAACAGATGAGAGCTTGCTTCTTTTTATGGGGAATTTTTGTTTTGCTTTCCTCCTTTTGACCTTTCTTGTCTTCTTCCCTCTTTTGCCTGTATCATGAGATAAACCAAGTGTGTTGACAAATGTCACCCTCAGTTGCCAAGCTATAGCCTCTCCTACACTGTTTGGCTGTCATGTCATTTTAGCGTGATGCGCTAACTTTGGCAGTGAGGGGTGTGAACGTTATAGCTGACAGCTAAACATTTTGATTCATGATTCACTGGTTTACAGCTTGATTCAAAAGGTTTTCTTTGGGAAATGAAGAGTGATTCCGTTTGACACAGTGCACTGAATAACGACTCAAATTTGTTTCATTTCATTCTTAAATAAATATTCCACAGCATTCCAAGGATTCCTGCAAGGTCTCTCATAGCCTATTGCCAAAGCCCCAAGAAGGCCTTGAAGGTGTTCATTGCTGCTACAGTACATAAAAAACGGCTCTCTTGATTAATTTGTTGATGAAATATTTATAGTTCATATTAACGATTGTATGTGTGACGTGTGTGCACATGTGGGAATGTGTAAACTCCATAATTAGGCTGAAATATGCTTGTTCCAGCTATGGGTCCAACAGAAAGTAAACGGGTTTGCAAAGATAATAGCCTTTGCTATTGTGATTGTGCTATGTATAATGTGGAGACTCTCCCAGTCTGACCACATACTTGTTGTGAGTAAATGGTCATTTTTCTTTACCTTGTGCTGTGCTTTTGTGATACGCTCATGTTAGTTAATAGGTAAGTTAATGTCAAATGATTCACCATTTTATAGATTAGTGGTATAGGGCAGGGTTGTGCACAATTCGAATTGCAATTCTGCTTCCTGTTTGCTCCCTCAATTAAAATGCCAGTGAAATTCAAGAATTGAATTGGAATTTAAAAGCCAGTTTCAATTAAATTCTGGAATTTTGCACAAGCCTGGTATAGGGAGAGTGAATGGTGCAACAGTGTGCCCAGATGATCTACAATGTATTACTCTCCTTAATGGTTTCTAGATTTCCATATTTTGTTTCCATATTTTTCTGTCTGTGGGGATGGTGTACCATGTGCCTCGTATTCATAGTAGTGCATCTGCAGCACCTCTTCTTGCCTGCAGTTTCATGCTTGGCAGCAGCACTGGCAGAACAAACATTCGGCTAGTGGACCCCTCCTCGCCTGTCGTGTATTCCGATATAAACCTGTCCTCAGTCTTTTCATGCACAATATAGACGCAGCCCTCTCCTTTGTCTTGATTTGAGGCTGTTGTTGACGGGACCATTGCTGTCATAGCACAGCTGCTGGGATGGCAGGTCCCGGACTGACCGCCAGGACGTCACATGTTTGATCCATCTATAGTACTCATGCGCTTGTTTGACCAGCAGTGACTGGGAGGATTTTTGCCTGGGGGCAAAGCAGCTGTGTTAAAGCTTGTCCTTGATGAAACAGCCCTCTTTGCCAGATTGTTGATCCTATAGGGGGCAAAAAACTAGTGTCTCTTAAAATGTATCCACTCTAAGATTTAACTTGGCCTTGTGGTTTTCAAAGTTTGGGGTTGTTTGGGGCTGGTGTGTGTGTTTCTGGTGTGTGTGTTTGTCATGATTGTGCTCGACATCTGTGTGTAATGTTACATAGAAAAAGAATCTTGGGAACTCTTAAAAGGTCTTTTCTATTGAGATTGTAGTCAATAACAGTTCCTGAAGGAGCTCTCCATCAAAACATTGAACGTTTATAGGGTTTCTTTTTGGACAGTTTGCTCTTTACAGCCCTCAAACGGGTCTCTGCTAAAATGTTTTATGCTAAAAGCGCAAGATTACAGATAGTATAATGCTAGATCTGTCAGTATTTTTATTTTCAGGCACCAACGACTCTCTCCACATCCTGCCGCGTCTGAATGATAAGTAGACTTTTCACCCTCTCTTGTGGTGTGTAGCACTTAGTCAAACCCGATTGATGGATCCATTGTACCATTGCACATGAAGTGCTAATCAGGTTATGTAATCTGTAGATAAATCCTGTATGATTAATTGATCCCTCCACCTCTCCTCATAATTGCACCATGACAAAGATGGAAAGCAGAAGGGCACAATCAGTGACCTTTACATTGCCCCCACACACACACACACACACACACACACACACACACACACACACACATATATATACATATATACATACACACACACACACACACACACAGTCCAGTTTTGTGGGTGCACTCTTTTTTTATTGGCCTTTTCAAGTTCAAAGGTTTATTGTCAGGTTGAGATATTTGAGAAGCGGTGAGATCTTTGCGCCTGTAATCGGTACCACAATGATCTATAAAACAAGCTATCAGGCGTTGCCTTTAGATGCTGCTAAAGAAAGGAGTTCTTGCTTTAGCTTTCATATCCTTCAACTGAACAAAGTTACTGTGTAGTTCATGAACAAACAGTAATGCATTAATGCCACCCACACTCTAATGCATATGCTCCCATGCGGGTGAACTTGTTCTTGTTGATTTTGATGACATGACACACCAAAACTGGCAGCGGCCTTGACACCACCATCAGGGCCCTTTGTTGTGACGCCCGCCTTTGCATGTGCAGGCTTGTCTGTGCTCTGAATCGCGCTGTAAGCCTGTGACCTTCAAATGTCTGTCTCTCAAACGACACCCATGGCTCTCCCTGGGTTGGCCCAGGGGTCTTGCAGTCACGTTGGTGGCTGAGTTCGCTGTGGGCGCAGTGAAGAGGGCATTAGACAGAGGGGCTGCCATGCTGAAACACAGGCCCTGGTCCTCTGCTTCTTCCTGTGCTGGCCTTTTGTTCGTTGTTGATTCTCAGCGCTCCACTGGTTTAGCGTATGCTCAGGATGTGGTCGACGGTCTCGTGTCTCATGAGAGTGTGAATTGAGAAACAGGATATGTACCGTGCTTTTGTATCAGTGTGCTTAGGCTGCATTTTAATTTGTAGTATTTTAAGTATATCTGTGTGTACTAGGTAGCAAAATATTGAATAGTGCAATTTTAACATTGTCAGATTCTTGTAATACATCATTAATACACTGCTGCTAAATATAAATATTTTTACTAAAACAAGCAGGCCCTTTAAGCAGATTTTTCAGTGACCATTTCAGGATCGTGCTGTAGCCACATTTGGGAAGAGGCACTAGCCTTTAAAACCCATCCACACCAGACACAAATTGTCTTCCCTGCGCATAATAAGTGAAAGAATATCCATCAGTATCTTCGTTGTTTTCTCTTTTTTAATTTTTTGTTGTTAAATGACACCCCACTCCCTGCGGAAACCTCCGCCTTCTGTCTGTGCAGACAAGTGGCCATAGCACGCCCGGACATTGCTCCTCACCACAGACGCTCCGGTCTCCGGTCCTCCCACATGGCAGAGGGCATCATCGACTCAGACTCAGGCTCATGCTCACACATACTGACAGCTGTTGGGTGAGGAGATGGAGACGCGCGTGAGGGATACCTACACACCCTTACACATAGGTGTAGATTTTCATATTTACAAACACACACACACTTGTGTGTGTTTGTGTGTGTGTGTGTGTGTGTGAGTTACATGTAGCACATTTGTAGCAGTGTGAACTAAAAGGACAAAGGGAGGCAGAGGCTGTAAAAGTCAACACAAATGACATTTTGACAACGGAAGGCGCTTAGACTGACAAACAACTATACAAGTGGGGGGAGGAAAAAAACACTGGGAGCCCACTCAGTCTGCGCTTCCTGTGATGTCATCGCCCCGCCCTTGGCTGGCTACTTCACCTTTCCTAACCCACATGGGCCGCCATGAGACCGGAAAGAAAGTAGGTTTGCGGTGAGGATGAATGAGATTTCGTCTTCCTTTTTTGGGTTTAATTTTCTGCTGCTAGGCCCATCAACCACTCACACAGCAGACAGCACAGTGCCATTCAGCAAATCTGAACAGACCGCATACAGCCTGATAATGATATGATAAGTCTCAGTGGAGAAACAACAATACTCTATAAATGACAGAAATGCTAAACATAGGAAAATGTTCATAAATGGCTTGAAATATGAGCTTTTAGTTTCTCACGTCTCTCCCTTTTAACTATTAAAAAACCCTGAAAGACTACAGTGCAGTAAAAGGCCCACAGTTTGGTCTGTGCTGTCAGCTTTGGCCTGGTGAGAAGCCTTTGAACTGTGAATACAGAGATGTGGTGAATTAGACCGTGAATTAGTCGTTGCCAGGTGCTTTAGTCAAGGGGTGGTGGTTCTCACGAACTTCTCAGTTTGAGAGTGCTCTTGTTCTGATTCCACCTCCTCAACAGTTTCAGTATGGTTGACAGACATTGTGGGAACGGTTGCCCTGTTGGACTTAAGGTGCACTGAGGAAATCACACTTTACACACTTTGAGCCGTTGACGTTGGCTCAAGCTAACAGAAGTTCAATGTAGTACTGGTAAGAGCACATATGTTGTTGTGGTAGCCTTTCATGGTTAGAAACCAGCGACCGTAGCCCACACGGCTCTTAAATGCCAGAGTTCATCTGGCTAGAGTTAATCACTGCAGTGCTAATAGATAATGCTGTGACGTTGTTGCACTGCTTTTAAGTGCAGGTCCCACTGACGTTACGCAAGGCTGGACTCAATAAGAGATGGGACTCTGCTCTTATTGCCTAAAGGGACTAAATCCACCAGCCTCTGACCCTAATCTCCCAAATCAAATGTGGTCCCCTGCATCAGGGTCCTGGGTCCACAAAGATTCCCCTCACCATAAGGAAGATGATTCATGGATTAACCTTCAGCCCTTTGTTGTTAGAATCTTAAGCTACCTCATGCATCAGGAGCTGTTTGGTTAAACTGATTTGTGATCAGACCTGTTGTCATTTTTTGACTCTTGACTGTTGGACCAGGCCCAAGAACTGTGATTATGATCAGTCTTCTGAGACCCCAAATTTCGTTTTGTTTTTTGAAGCAGTGTTTTTCCCCCGTCTGCTCTTGGCCTGTGGGCCCCAGCAGGATCCCACGGGTGACACCGATGGAGGTGGTGACAGCCTGGCTTCAATAATTGGAGCATCTGGCGCCCCTGCCTCCCAGGTGAGCCACGTATGTGAAACTGGGCTCTAAAAATAGATTTCAGGCAGGGAGCCAAGAGGAAGACGCTCAGCATTTTAGTTAATCATCTAAGCTGACATTGCATGGCATTGTTCCCATGAAAATGGACCCTCTAGTCTTTTGTTGTGGTATCACCACAGGCTATTTGTTAAAAGATATTGTTTTTTTTTTGTTTTTTTTAATTATCGTCACATTTAACAGAACTGTCGTTAGAAAACACTTCCTCTTCGCGATCTCTACATAGTACAGTATTTGCCTGTCGTTGTCGTCTCCTCTTACTTAAGTGATCTAACTGCCAAATTCTGCAGACAAAGCACTAGATGAGTGCAGTGAGTATCGATCATCTCCTGTTTCACAAGAAAAGGGTGAGGGAGGGTGTTTCATGACCATCCTGGGTAGATTCCTTTCATGTAAAAGCATCTCTCCTCATCTATTTACATAGAGATTTTTATCAATGATGTTTCAAGGACATTAAAAGAAAAAGTGTCGACAGCTGTTCTGAAGTGTGTCATATGTCAGTGATTTCACCCACTAGAAAGCCACATGTGGATTAACTGTGACGTTTTTAAGAGGGGCGCGCAGAGTCCCATCCCTCTATGACTAGGCTGGGTTTTATGTGCTTAGCTCTTCGGTTCTTCAAAAGAAGTATGACGTGCACTGTTTAGGAAGCAGCATATGGCTCCGCAGAACATTTAAAATTACATGTGCATATGTGTGCACACACACACACACACACACACACACACACACACACACACAAATGGTGGGGCAGCCGTGTCCTACTGGTTAGGGCTTCGGACTTGTAACCGGAGGGGTTCGAACCCCGACCAGTAGGAACGGCTGAAGTGCCCTTGAGCAAGGCCCCTAACCCCTCACTGCTCCCCGAGCGCCGCTGTAGCAGGCAGCTCACTGCTGCACTGCTCACTGCAGCTCACGGCACCTCACTGTGTGCTGAGTGTGTTTTCACTAATTCACGGATTGGGATAAATGCAGAGACCAAATTTCCCTCACGGGATCAAAAGAGTGTATATATACTTATATACAAATTAGCTTATGGTGACCACATGCACATATACAAGCCTAACACACACCTACAGACACAAGCAAGCAGATACACAGATGTCCATACACACACACACACACACACACACACACACACACAGTGAATGAATAGTCTTATAAAAAGGGCACTAGGCGGATGTTGCCGCCCGTGTGTGATGTATTTTTATGGCATGCAGCTGATGTCAGAGTCGTAAAGCAGAGACATGAAACAAAGGGTGTTGTCTGCCTGACCCGGGCATGGAACAAATTATGCTGACTAATTCCTGTGCAATATTTTTCTCATTTAGCTTTTCTGCGTGTGTGTGTATGATGGATGTGTGTGTGAAGGGTGAGAAAAGTAGAGAGAGGGTGACTGCAAAAAACAGAATAGTGTGTGTGTTTATAGAAAAATGACAGAATGATTTTGTGTGTGTGTGTGTGTGTGTGTGTGTGTGTGTAGTGGTGGGTTAGCATGACCGAGAAGGATCAATTGCTTGACCGAGCAAGAAGAATTCGGGAGATATGTGGCCAGGCCTGTGCGTGTGTGCTTTATGGGAATGGCCAGAGCAGTAGGCCTCCTGATACAGCAGCCCTGAGCCCTGTGTCTGCAAGAGCACTGACAATATCCAAACAGCTCTAAATATTGTGAATGTCCCCAACATCAACAATACAGTCCACAGACACACACTCATATACACTCACACTCATACACACACACACACACTCATACACACACATGCACTCACACTGAGACACACACACACACACACACACTGTACACAATCGCACACACTCAGGCAGTGGCGAACTGCCATAACATTTTATATTGAATTATAAATTTACATCGATTTAATGGGGTCGTCCTTTATTTACAGTCAGATGGAGAGAAGAGGGGGAGGGAGAGTGGGAATGAGAGATGGAGAGAAAAAGAAAAACAAGGCATTTCCTGGGCCAAAGGCGAGTTCCCCCAGAGCTCTCTCTCTCTCTCTCTCTCTTTCTCTCTTTCGCTCACTTTCTCCCAGGGTGCCATTGAGCCTTGGCATTATTTACCAAACGTCAGCGTGTCTGCTTGGGCCTACTGAAAGGACTGGAGAAGGTCATCTCCCATTTAAACGGCTGTTTAACCTCACTGTGTGTGTGTGTGTGTGTGTGTGTGTTGACTGTGCTGTGCTTTGCTCTGCAGATGGATGTCTCAGAATGCTGTTGTGTCTCTGACTGATTTGTGGCCTGGTCAGAGCCCTTGGTGTGAAAGATCTACTGTGTGTGTGTGTTTGGACTTTAGGGACTATTTCTTGAGTTATGCTGTTTGAGGTTGTAATGTGTGTGTTTTTTGTGTGATATGAGGAGTCAAATTGATTTCAGTATTGTGTGTGTGTGTGTCAGTGTCTGGTCTAGTCTCATGGCATTGCTGGTATGCTGGGAGCTGCTCCTGCTGTGGTACTTTGTTAGTGCTAACAATTAAATGTGCTGACATGTGCTCTGTTTGCCAGGCGCTCGTAAATGCCAAGCTGCTCTGCCTTTTCCCCTAGACTTTGTCCCCCTCTCCCTTCTCCTCTCCCCTTCTCTTTCTCTCCCCTTTCTCTCTCTCTCTCTCTCTCTCTCTCTCCCTCTCCCTCTCTCTCTTTGGTGCTTCCACAGATGCCCCTGACATCCAAATGGAGGCTGCAGTCTGGTCTTTAGCTTTACCTTGGTGACCATGCAATCAGCCTAAATGAAGAAAGAGAGGGGGTATTTTCTCTTCATGTATTTTCTCTAGCCTTTGAATCATGTCGCTTTGTGTCCATGGTCTGTTCATTGAGACTTGTAGTTTATACCTTTAAGTAGCATGTGTCTGTGTGTGTGTTTGTGTGTGTGGACACATTTTCTCTTTCTCTCTGTCATGTATCGCATCTGCATACTGGAATGCCCTCAGTAAAATGCCTAGTGCAATACGGATGTGTCCATTTGCATTATGTAAAGCAGTATGCTAATGTGTGGTGACACTCATCTCTGCCTGCTCTGCGGGAGTTGAGCTTTTTGCTGCGATGTTGTCTCCTCTGGTTGCTGATCAATTGTGGATTGTGGCTAGGGAGGACACTAAGACACACATACGCACGCACGCACACACACAGACTCAAGACCTTAGGAGAACCTTGTGGGATGCGTAAGCCCTACAGCAGTGAGGACATTCAGTGGCCATGATTCAGCAGCAAGGTTGACTCACACACACTCAATCCTAGAGAGACAGGGAGCGAGCGAGAGAGAGAGAGAGAGAGAGAGAGAAGAGAGAGAAGGAAGGAGAAAACAAATGAGACAGTGAGAGGAAATGTAAGAAGAGAGACAGACCACAGAAAGGTGTGTGTGTGTGAGAGAGAGAGAACAAACAGGAGAGCGTGTGATCGCGAGACAGAGAGCTCCTCTGTGAAGGTTCTGTTAAACCGGAACGCATCAAAGCGCTTCAGCAAGGGGAGCGAGTGAGTAACGGCAGAGAGAAAAGTGAAAGAGAGAGAGAGCGAGAGACAGAGAAAGCGCACAAAAGAATAGTTGATGCTTTCACACGAGTTGGCCCCATCTCACCCTGCCCCCCCCCTTCCTCCTGCACCACCCCCTCGTACTGGTTTCAGTGTAGCACACACACACACACACCACACCCCCCCATGGAGAGTGGTGTGAGAAATCATTACTGTTTATTTCTCCTCCTGCTTGTGACACCCACAGCCCCGCAGTTTCCCATCAGCCTGTGGAGCGGGAACCTCTGCTGTGTGTGTGTGTGTGTGTGTGTGTGTGTGTGTGTGTGTGTGTGTGTGTGTGTGTGCGTGTGTGTGTGTGTGTGTGCCTTGTTAACACTCCGGGGCTCTCGCTAGCCCTCGCTGCATGGCCAGCTATTTTGACTAACCGCTCGGGTGTTGTGCTTTAGGTGCACAGTGGGTTGTTGTTGCGTTTTCTGTTTTTTTTGTTTGTTTTTTTTTCTCACACTGCTGCTATAGCCTGCCTTGGGTGACTGAGGTTTAGTTGTGCACACGCACCGAACACTCACAGCTAACTCTATACACATTCTTGCGACACATTGAGATTCAGCGCAGACGAGACAGACTCACACCCCCACATGTGCATATTTCACACATGCATTCACCAATTCACAATGCACACAAATATTCACAGTCACACCTATTATTCAGACTAAACACACACACACACACACTTACACATTTACATATGACCCCCACCACTCGGTCTGCCCAAGGCTGAGCATCGAGACCCCCAATTTTTTTTTTTTTTCTCTCTCATTCATCCATCCATCCATCCATCCATCCATCCATCCATCAGCACACTCCTCTATTACACCCACAATCTTGTCACCACCCTCCTCCTCACTCTTCCTCTTCCTCACTCTTCCTCCTCCTCTTTTCTCCCCTCAGGCGAGCTTCATCGTTCCTACTTCGCTTCTCTCCATTCTCACTGCTGAAGTGACTCACTGCATTTCACAAGTATTAGTTACACACACACACACACACACACACACACACACACACACACACACACACACACACACACTCACACACACACTCTCTCTCTCTCTCTCCTCCTCTGTATCCATGAGTATTTCGCAAGTGTGTGAATCAGGAGCCTCTCCCTGGCACTGTGCGGTTCTGGAACGGCTTGGGTTCCTTGAAACCAGAAGGGGAGAGAGACTGCAGGGGAGAGACATTGAAAATAACACTGGGGGAAACAATACTTTTCACCAACAAAACTAACCTTCCATTGTCAATAGAAATTAGCCTCTTGATCGCACACTATTTCCCCCTAGCCACATACTCTGTTTGCAGGTAGAATGTGAACTCTACCACGATCCTCGTTTCCACCAGAGGGGGGAGGACAGGGGGGCGGGTGGGTATCAGGTTGGCTCAGTACGAGCCTCTGCACTCTGCCGTCTCCACCTCAAGTGCTCTCATGTAACTGCAGTGGGAATGGAAAGGTCAGAGAGCTTCAGGAGTTTCTCAACATTCAGAATCACTCATTCTCTCTCTCTCTTTCTCCATGTCACTCACTCTCTCTCTCACTCACTCACTCACACACACACACACACACACACACACACACACACTCTCTTCTCTCTCACACACACACACACACTCACTCACTCACTCACTCACTCACTCACTCACTCACTCACTCACTCACTCACACACACACACACACAATCAGCCACCAACACCTCATTCACACAAACACACACACACTCTCTCTATTTCTTTCTCTCCATCTACTACATAATTTGAATGGATTTGTACTATCTTGGGTTCCCCTTGCTTTGAGTCACAGGGGTGGTGGTATGTGTGTGTGTATGGTGGTGGTGGTATGTGTGTGTGTGTGGGGGGGCTTAATGGGGAAAAGATGCTGCAAATCTCATAGTCACTATCAGAGTTGGTAAACAGAGCTCTAACACTTAATCCTCCCTGACCTCACTGGCTCACAACCACTTGGCTCTGTGTACACCAAGCCTGTGTGTGTGTGTGTGTGAGAGAGAGTGAGTATGTGAGGGAGCGAGAGAATGACACACTTATGTGTGCTAAACTTTCTCTGCCCGCTACATCGCTCACTAACCCAATGCTGTCCATTCAAGCTCTCTCTCTCTCTACTTCATAGGGCTCTGCAAATACCTTTGTTTAATAATGAACAGCGGTCCACAGTGAAGGGGTCCATTGTGGCTGTGGATACCACACCCCTCTGAGTGTTAATGATGGGAATGATGGCAACTAGCTAGGGATCTCTGGAGCCGTGTGTGCTACCTGTGGGCCCATGGGCTGAATGCACTTTCAAATGAACCCATGCAAAGCGTACTCAAATCACACTTCCATGATGCATTTTTCCAGGCCTACCTGAGTGCTGTGCTATGGCTTCCAATGACACAATATGTCCTTTGTTGTAGTGAAAAATCAAGCGCTGTTGGTGGCTAGTGTGACATGAAGAGCAAAGAGTACACCTGATTTTCATTGGTTTGCATCTGGACTATTTAACGCTGGTCTGTTGACTTTGGCTGACCGAATGACTTCTTGACAGAGTCTCTTCTTGAGGGCTTGTAATTGTCAGACTCGGTGAGTCCTCCTCTGTCTGTCCGTCTGTGTGTGTGTGTGTGTGTGTGTGTGTGTGTCTGTGTCGGCAGCACTGCTTTTATATATAAGGCTACGACAACAAGTTTAGAAAAGGGCAGGAATAGAGAATATGTGTTTGTGTGAGCGTGCTTGGTGTGTCTGTTCAAATAAATAACACGGTGGTGAGCCACTAAACCCCACAGATGTCTGCTTTTTATCTTCCTTCACCCACTAACCCGCCCCATGACAAATCATCGGGACAAACATCTAGCACTAATAGCTGGCTGTGTCTGTCACATTTGCACATCACGTCACACACTGTGGCCTGTTTATATAGAGTTTACCAGCAGTGGACCACGTCAGTCAGTATAGGCCGGGAGTCAGTGATTTGGTGACTCCTCGAGCCAGGAGTTAGAAAGTTGGCGACTCCTCTTAATCCGGGTGTCAGTGAGTTTGGAACTCCTCTTAAGCCGGCAGTCTGTGACTTCTCTGTTACTACTCTCAAGCCGAGTCTGTGAGTTTGCGACTCCTTGTTTTGTGTTGTTTGTGTCTCACCATGGTCGTTACTCAGTGAGAGAGCACTTCTGTCTGCACTCTTCCATCGTCACAACTCCTCAGTCACTCTTGGCAGCCGGAACTGTGGGATGTTTGGTAAACAGTTGTGTTTCTCGCCAAAAGTGATTCACATTTGTGTTTATGGGATGAACGCACACACTTCTGTGCCATATGTATTCCTACATGCTTGCTAGATGACGCACAGATGGAGCTCCCCATTTTAAAGACCGAGGGTTTATGCATGAGCATTCTTCTGGAAACTTGTGCATTACATAGTGTTGCGTAAGGTATCCAGCACTTTTTTGGGCAGTAATCTATTAATATGGTAGGTGGTAGTGAATAGATATCCAGTGAATTGTGGCACTGCTGCAGTGTCCATGCCTAGTTTCTGTGTTCTTCTTAGAAGGTGTTTCTTTTTTACAGGCACAGTGGGCCCTAGTTAAAGTCTTGTGAAGTTATAAATATGTTGTCTAATGTCTTGAATGGATAAATATTGCTTGCTCACAGTTCAAACAACCAAAGTGTCTTAGTCTTAGAATTATTTATCATAATAAACTTCTGTGAGAGAGTGTAGTTGCATAGCCTGTGTGTGTGTCTGCGTACGTGCGTGTCAAATTTGTGTCAAATGTGTGTAAATGGAACTCGGACACTACAGTTGTTTTACTGTAGTGAATGTGACCTTTTTTCTTTGGGACTAAATGAGATCATAAATCTGTGTGTGTGTGTGTTTGTTTGTCTGCATGAGTGTGTCTTGAGTTACTGGGATGGTGTATTTTAGCTGTGTGTGTGTGTCTGCTTGGAGCCCAGAACAGCATTATTCACTGCCCAGGAATTGTGCTTTGGCAGCACGCATCAGCGAGCTGGGGAGGGAATATCAGTGACGTATTGGGAATGTATTCCGACACATTCCCACATATTCCAGCTCTCTGCTGGGACGTCGCACACGTCCAGGAACACAGAGAAATCACGGCTTAAGGGGCCAGGAGCGGAACTCCGACATCTTGCATCTACTTACACGCACAACAATTTGGCTAAGCAAACACACACACACACACACACACACCAACAAAGTTACTACTGGGAATATTACAAAAGGCTGTGTGTGTTTGGGGGCGTGGTGTTTCTGACTTACTCTGACGCACACAACCATCTTATGGTCTTAACTGGAGCAGTCAAACTGTGGCTGCGTTCTCTTGTAGCGTGTGTGTGAAATAGCAGCGTGTGTGTGTGTGTGTGGCGTGTGTCGCGTGTGTGTATGTGTGTGTGTGTGTGTGTGTGTGTGCGCGCGTGTGCGTGTGTGTGTGTGTGTGTGTGTGCAGTTCAACGCAGAGGATAAAGGGCTTGTGCGGTCCTAGGCAGCTGTGGTTGGACCCGTCTCATTCAGAATGATTGCATTCCGGCGCGAGACATCTTTATCAGTCCCCAGGGCCTCTATGGGTCTCTGGAGCCTGGAGCCTGTGTGTGTGTGTGCCTGTGTGTGTGTGTGTACACGTCACGTCAGTTAGACAGGGGAACAATGAATGGATAAGAATCTGAGACATTTAATAAGCTGTGCTCTCTTGCCTTTCACTGGAAAACTGACCCTGTTATGTAATGTGTGTGTGTGTGTGTGCGCATATGCCTACGGTATGTGTCAGCCATCAGCTTGTCCACGGTAATCGTTTTGAGATGTTCCAGGTGATACACACACACACACACACACACACACACACACACAAATGTGTGCTCATGCCTGGTGATGTTCTGTGTTTGTGACAGGAGGAGGAGGGAAGAGGAAAGGCCGCAGTAAGAAATGGAAGGAGATCCTGCGCTTCCCCCACATCAGCCAATGTACTGAGGTGGGCAACAGCATCGGTACGTCCCACCACCATCATTGCTTCCTTAAATCCTTACACACTCAGCACACCCAGCCTGGACACTAACACACACACACACACACACACTCAGCACACCCAGCCTGGACACTAACACACACACACACACACACACACACACACACACACTCAGTACACCCAGCCTGGACACTAACACAAACACACAAACACACACTCACTCAGCACACGCAGCCTGGACACTAACACACACATTCACACACACACTCATTCACACACTCAGCCTGGACACTGCTGCTCTCTTTCCACCATACACACAGAACCCCCAATCTGGGCGTGTCACCATGACATCATCACCCCCATACATACAGCACACCAGCCTGGAGACACCCCCCCCTCCACACACACACACACACACACACACACAGACAGTACCCCAACCTGGACACATATGGGCCACAGTCTCAACAGCACCACTACTAACAAACCAGCCCACTGGCTTGATATTGGGTTCTATATTGGATTCCAAAAGTTGGGAATACAACTCTCTGAACAATGTGGGGGAACCACGTAATGGGTCCATGTGTTGTGATTAGGTTCTTCAGAAAACAGAAAATATGGGGGCGCTGTGACGCAACTGGCTACAGCTCCCATACCACATGCGTGTCCGAGTTCCCACAGGGACCCGGGTCAATTCCCGATCCCACATCATCGCTCTCTCCCGCTCATTTCTGTCAGCTTCTTGACTGTCCTGTTACTTTAGAAAACCAAAAATGTTGCTCAGTATTACTGAGAACATGCCCAAACAACAATTCTCAGGAACGTTGCCTTAGGCATCATCAGGAATCGCCAGCCTAAAACCATACACCCCACCCCTCACCCCATCGGCTCAGTAGCCCACTGTTCCTGTATCCCACCAACACATTGCCCTGTGTCCTGTGATAGAGAAACCTCACCAGATAAAAAAAAAATGATTACTACTCATCCAACCTTTCCATCCCAGTCCACATATCATTACTTATTTGTACACTTAGTATTCTCCTCACAACTCTTTATTTTAGTGTAACCCAAACCAAGCCTCTAGTCTGTTATTCCACTCCTGCCTTACAGGGAAGCTACACCGGGCACGTAACTGAAGCGTTCTGTTCACGACGCATAAAAAACATTTTAGAAGACTGGTCTATGTTTTCCGAACGTACGCGCCGCTATCATGTCTGGAGCAGCCAGTTCCATTGATTACAGTGGAAGCTAATTGTTGCAGCGGACGCAACGCGAACGGAGCGCTTCAGTTACGCCCCTGGTGTAGCTTCCCCGTAGTGTTGTGATAAGCTCATATTCTGACATTTTCCTCCCTTAGCACAAGGGGTTTGTTACATTATTAATCTCTAACCACTAGACTACCGCCACCCCAGGGTGTCCCTAGGATGAGGAATTGGGGCCTCATGTATTTATATCACTGTTATATTTCATCCTTGTTATTATCACACCATGCTAACTGTTCTTTTGTGTATGTGTGTGTGTGTTTGTGTGTGTGTGTGTGTGTGTGTTTTAGACCGCGACTACTTGAGCCTCTGTGAGAAGCAGCCCATAGGCCGCCTGCTGTTCCGCTTGTACTGTGAGACGAGACCTGAGCTGCAGCAATGCATTCAGCTGCTGGATGCAATGGTAAAACACACACACACACACACACACACACACACACACTGAATTTCACTGTGGCAACCTATGCTGGAATGCACACACACCCCTTCTCCCAGACTTTCTCTCTCTAATACACTTTCACTATCACTATAGCAACCTAAGTAACCATTTAAAACTCACACAGTCTACACAAATGTACACACAAGCCAGCCGCTTAGTGAACCACACACACACACACTGCTATTAAACTCTCCCTCTCTATTAAAGTCTTAGAAACACCCTCCTTCACCAGTACCCCCATGCTCACCACACACACACACACACACACACACACACACACACACACACACACACACACACACACACAAAGCACTGTGTCTTCTGAGTCTAGACTGCATGCCTGCCACATGACGGTAGTTTAATCTCACCCAGAATATGCTGGGCGGCATGAAGACTGCTCATGAAGAAAGGCTCGCTTTTCTATCGGCCACGCAATCCCACAACCCCCGCTGTGGCCCCGGACCCACCACTAAATATGGGCATGACGCAACTGACAGACCCAGCAGACAGGCTGGGGGGTGTGATGGTGGGGGGTGGGGTGTTGGGGCATGGGGGTGGGTGACTGGGAGTGCTGGTGAAAGTCAAGGCTTTGTGTTGGCCTGGATGAGCTCCCTCATTCTGCTGGACCAGAGCTGCTGGAGCCACACACAGCCTGACCCTAAAGAAGCAGTGTGGGGGACCCTCAGACAGGTGCTGAGAAGGCAGGACTCAGGAGGAAATGGCAAAGAATGTTCTAAACACTCCTATACACACACACACACACACACACACACAGAATCACACACAGCGAGATATTGCTTGAAACAAAAAGGCAGATGAGGAGTTTTAGTTAATCATTGCCTAAGAAGATAGTTAGTCAATGAAGTGTGTTGTGCATGGGTTGCGAGTGTGGCTTTCTGCGTGCGTGGGTGGGTGGTTTGTGTGTGTGTGTGTGTGTGTGTGTGTGCATGCATACTTGCTCCTACATGTTGGGGTCAGGGAAGTTCTTATTTCACTTTCAGAAGTGTGACGATGGAAAAAGTGGTAGGATGTGTGGGTGGGTCGTATCAGAAAGAACGGTTAGAGAGTGTCTTACACACACACACACACACACGCATAGTGTGTTTGTGTGTGTCTGTAAGCTTTGGCTTTCTGCTGATTATTTCACACACATACAGGGTGTGAGTTTGTGTCTGTGTATGTGTTGGCTTTGTGCTGATAATTTTACACACACACACAGACACATGCATGCACACGTACAAACACAAACACACACACGTACACACACACTCAGAGACAAAGCATAAGGAATGTGCCGTGGGGAGGGGGGTTGAGTGTTTGAAGCACAGTGTGTGTGTGAGAGCGGCAGAGAGAGAGAGAGAGACAGAGAGAGAGAGACAGAGAGGTGTAGAAGAGGTGAACAGGATGGAAGGTATGCAGTTAACCGTAAAGGCGAAATGGAGAAAGCCCTTCATTGGCCCCAATGAGAAAAATATCTCTCACACACATCTATGCATGCACATTAACTAACACACACACACACACACACACACACACACACACACACATAAACGTGCAGACACATTCACACATACAACTGTGTATGGGTTTTTGAAAATGATCTCAGCCCAGATGTTTGACTTACAGGACATTCAAAGTTGCTCAGAGAGCCTGTGTCGCACTAGCTTCCTGGTGTGTGTGTGTGTGTGCATGTATGTCTGTGTGGATAGAATGTGTATACACACTACTGAGGCTGAGGCCACCAGATTGAGATGAAAATGCCAGTGTAATGTGTGTGTGTGTGAGGGAGAAACAAGGTCAGTGGAAAAACTGGTGGCCCCCCAGTAATGTTCACTGTGTTTTCTCTCTGTTTTCTTTCCCTCTCTCGCACTCTTTTTCTGACACACACTCACACATATGCCCTCACTCCCTATCTCTCTTTCACTCACACACATACACACACACACACACACACACACACACACACACACACACACGTACACACACACTTATTCTCACACAGACACAAACTCTCCTGCTGTTGTAATGACGCGTGTGTGTTTTGTGACGCGCCTCGGCCTTGCTGTGACACCCCAGGACCTCTCAGAATCCTGTGGTGTTGACGGAATGGTTACCCAGCAACGCACAGTCACACAGCAAGTCCCTCGGAAAGCATGTGTCGTGTGTGTGTGTGTGTGAGAGAGAGAGAGAGAGAGAGAGAGAGAGAGAGAGAGAGGGAATCTATATTTAATCATTTACCAGATGGTTTTATTTACGTCTGTGAATGTGTATGTGTGCGTATGTATGCGTGCGTGTGTGTGTGTGTGTGTGTGTGTGTGTGTGTATGTGCCGTGACTTCTTTCTTTAGGTTCATGTGTGCCAACATATGCCTACTAGTATATTACTGTTTCACTTCATTTGTCTGCTCTATAGAATTAGTTAAGATTATAAATAAACAAACCTCCCCGTGTGTGTGGTAGGGCCAGGTGGTCTTGCGTAATGAGATGGGTGCTGGGTTCCACAGTTTGATGTCAGAGAGGAACCGGAGGGGTAGATGATGTTGATAAACGGAGAGACACACACACACACACACACACACCCACACACACACACACACACACACACTCACACACTTACTGTTACTTCTGTATATTATACACACATAACAAGCACTACCCCTTTCACACACAAACACACATTTTCCGTCACTTCTGTATATACTCACACACAAACACTATCCCTTTTTTACACACACACACACACACATCCACACAACTAACCCCAGGGCATGTCTGTGCCATGACTCCCATCATTGTGTAACTGCACACAGTCCAGCTTTGGAGAGTGGTACACATGATGCTGGGACAACCACTCACATCTAGTGTTGTCCAGTTCTAATGCCTCATAGCCTCTGTCCAACCACTGGGTCACCCTTTCACACACACCTCACTATCCCAATACACAGTGCTAAGTACAGAGACACAACACTCTGTTATAAGATAATAGAATAGAAACTTTAATTGCCACACAACAATGTTGGTGGTATTTTTTGTAGCTCAGTCCGTGGGGGGTTAATAGCGGGAGGCGATAAATTAAATAAATATAAATAAATAAGTAAAGTTGCAAATCTTCAGGAGTCTAATTGCTGAAGGGTAGAAGCTGTTGTTGAAGCGCGTCGTTCCTGTCTTCAGAGATCTATAGCGTCTTCCAGAGGGCAGAAGTTGGAAGAGATCATGGCTCGGATGTGAGGCGTCCCTGATGATCTTGGTTGCTCAGTTCAAGCTGCGTTCAGCATACAGAGTGGACTGATGGAAGGTCACAACCTGTGATGTTGGAGGCTTTGGTGACAACTCTCTCTAATTTCCTCTTGGTGCGACTGTTAGAGCTCCAATATATAAAATATAATAATTTCCTCCATACGTACATTAGCTATATACATGCATTTCATATAGTTAAATACCATACATGCTTAAAGTTAAAGTGGGTCTGTAGAGTGTTTGACTGTACAATATAGTATTGAATTTGTCAGCTAACACTGACCGTTTTCCTGCACACATTTACCATCAGAACCATATGCCATCTGTAAATGTACTCTGTGATGGAAAAAAAAAAGAATAATTGGCCATGTATTCCTATAAACACAAATTACCACCAATAAATCCTTATGTACTGCAATCTAAGAACATCACATTCTCTCCTAAGCTCATTTCCACTAATGTGTAACAGCACATCGCATTGTATTTAAACGGCACAACACCACATGAACTTCTGGAAAGGACGTGGCCTTTTCAGGTCAAGATTTGTTATGAACTACATTTCCATCAAAACATTACTGCACAACATGCTCCACTTTGAGCAAACATCACAACCTGTAGGCTTTCCTCTTATGAGTTATGTGTGTCATGGCCAACCTGCTGCCCCTTGCCACCCTCATCATCTAATGCAGTGTTTCTTAACTGGTGGGTCGGGACCCAAAAGTGGGTCGCGGAACCATTTTGGGTGGGTCGTGGAGCTTGTGGGAAAAAAAATAAATAAACAATCACCCATTTTAAGTGCTACTTTGTCAGATCTACAGTACTATCTTAATATCCTTAAGACTTCACAAATGTAATGCCAAACATCAGCATGTTCTAAACAAGTAGGCCTACAGGCACTTCGCTTGTCTTACCATGTAGCTCACCTTATCTGTTGGCTTGAACACTAAAAAAAAATATGGGTTGCGACTAAATGAACATGGGAAATTGTGGGTCCCAAAGCCAGACCAGTTAAGAACCACTGATCTTATGCCATTCCAGTTATGAGCACATCCCTGCGCCCACACAGCAGTGTAGCAGTGAGCAGTGCTACTTTTTTACACTCATATCTGTCACTGTCAAGTCAGCATCCACCCACTGAAATGATGTCATATGATGTCATGTTAACCCACTTTATGGTTGTTTCATATGTTATGTTGACTCATGGATGCAAAACAATTTTCTCAAACTCAACACAGATAAAACAGAAATTCTGCTGATTGGCCCTAAAAGCATGCTCTCCAAAACTCACAGTCTCACTCTTAACATCGATGGTTCACCTGTCCACTCCACCCCAGTTGTCAAAAACCTTGGCTTTCAACTTGACTCCACCCTCAGCTTTGATCCTCATATCAAAGCACTCACTAAGACTGCCTTCTTTCACCTCCGCAACATTGCCCGCCTCCGACCCTTCCTCTCTGTTAGTGATGCACAGACTTTGGTCCACTTCTTCAGCATGTCCCGTCTAGTTTACTGCAACTCACTTTTCCTTGGTGTCCCCACTAAATCCCTTCAAAGGTTGCAGTACATTCAAAACTCTGCAGCCAGGCTCCTTACCCACACCAAATGATCTGCACACATCACCCCCATTCTCCATCAACTCCACTGGCTACCAGTTCCATCCCGGATTAAATACAAAGTACTACTACTCACCTTCAAATCCTTCCACAACCTTGCTCCCCCTACATCTGCAACCTCTTGACCCCTTACACTCCCTCCTGCTCACTCAGATCCTCTGACAAAAACCTCCTAGTTATCCCCTGCACCAGACTCCACCCTGGGTGGCAGGTCCTTCAGTGCCTTGGCCCTCAAACTCTGGAACTCCTTCCCCCAACCTCTTCGTAACTGTCCATCTCTTCCCTTCTTCAAAACACATGTCAAGACCTTTTTTTTTTTTAATGATCACTTCTCTACACCCAACACATGGCTCCATACACATAGCTTGTGTTGTTGTATTGTTGTTTTGTTTGTCTGTCTGTTGTTATGCTTTCCTTCTGCTATCTAACTATGTAAAGCGACCTTGGGTTTGAAAAAGGCGGCGCACACATACTGAATAAGAGCCTGTGAGTCTGCATATATTCATGGCAAGAGGTATCAGGAAGGTCAGAAAAGTGTGGCGGTGTATCACTTTAGTAATCGCAGGTTGTTGTGTTACAGGAAGACTATGAGGTGACGCCAGACGAGAAGAGGAAGAGCCGAGGCGACCAGATTATACGGAAGTTTCTCTCCAAGCAGGTGCACTCTTTTGAGAATATGTTTTAAGCACACCATGTGTGCACCTTCCTATATTTAAATAGTAAATAATAAGGGCTTTGTGTTTGTGGAATAATGTAATGATTATTTTGAATCTTATTTTATTTTATCTTATACATATTGTGTGTGTGTGTGTGCATGCAGTCCCCTCAGTGTGTACTTGTGGTGGAGAGTTTTGCCCAGCAGTGCCAAGAGAACCTGGACCTTAGCCCCTGCAAAGAGATCTTCTGTGACTGTCGCAAGTGAGCCCCCCTACACTCTTACACACACACACACACACACACACACACACACACACGCAGAGAATGTTATTTTTCAGTACTAATATATCACAGGATCTGTCATCATAACACTACATAAAGAGACGCATAAACAAACCTGGACACTTGCTTTACTGACTGGAGTGCATCTCTGTGTGCAGGGCTCTTCATGACTATCTGAGTGGTGGTCCTTTCTCCGACTACCAGAACAGCATGTACTTCGACCGCTTTGTGCAGTGGAAGATGCTGGAGAGGTCAGCCTGATCTCAGACTTCTCCGTTTGTCCCTCTCTCTCTCTCTCTCTCTTTCTTTCTTTCTTTTCTTTCTCTCTCTCTCTCTCTCTCTCTCTCTCTCTCTCTCTTTCTCCCCTGTCTCTGTGTTTTCCTCTCTGTCTCTCTGGACGTCTGTCCCCTCTCATTCAGTCAGGCAATGGTACGCTCCCGCGTCTGCTTCCTGCGCTCGCGGCACTGGTGAGCGCATGACGAGAATTGCGTAATTTTTACGGCATGCGTCACGTTTTTGAGTTGACCGAAATTTAAGACCGTGCGTCACTTTGACGCGTAGACTACGCATGTGTGAAACGGAACTGCTGTAAACATTCCCCTCCAGTAGGTGGACCACATAGAAGAACAACACTTAAAACCTAGGAAACAAACCTAGACAGAAGAAGACTTGTTTGATTACCATTACGACGATGGAGCAGAGCGCCTGTCCTTAGCTTGCCTGGCTATCAAGTTACGTGAAACACCACGACATGGAGTCAACTTCGACCGATGTAAAGCCACAATCCACAGATACAGATTCTTTAACATTATCTTTAATGTTTACTTTACCATCTATGGTGTAGAACCCAAAGTATTTCAAGACATCACGTTTTAGATGAGTTGGGGACGTAATTGTCTGCTCAGGCCAGCCGGTCTGTGCGTTATCTTCCATTTTCGAAACAGGGTGGCTGCATGAGCTCTGGCTCCAGTCATTATTGTGGCTAGGCTACTGGCTATTATTGGCTTGATTTGGTCATGAGCACTGGATCATAGAGTGCTGGATGGGATGGCAAACAATAAAATAAAAAACAAACTAATCATAGACTGTAGAAATGCGCTACACATGGCACTAAAAACCGAATCGTTTATTTATAGTTCGACTACGGATATTTCACGTTATGTTCGAATAAAAAGTGACAGCCCTACTCCCTGCATAGAGCTGACATGACTTTGGATTAAATGCATCTTTTAAAAATGAGCGTAGCCTAGCACCTATTACTGAACAATGCTGAAATCAAATCGCGAAACCCAGATCCATATAAATGTATCTATTTACAAGGCTCTGGCGAAACCCAGTAACACTTGTTGATCAAGATGCATTCTCGTCTGTTCCGTATATAATGCGTTATCAATAATGATAATAATAATAATAAAAAAGGAATGTAGCCTACCTCTCCCAGGTGCACTCATTATCACCTACACCTGAACAATGCTGAACTCAAATCTCGAAACTCGCCTATCAACACCGGATAATAGCTCTGGCTACCTTCATTCAGTATTCGGCTGCTCGCACATCCCACGTTCTTCTTTTCTTCAGGTGTTTCAGGCTTCTTTGGTGGTTGTGTCCTACTTTCAGGCTTGACGTACCGCCCCCAGTTGGTGGGGCAGAGTATCACAGTTAATCTGTAGTGCAGGCAGCTAACCTTAATGATCTAACGCGCATTCAGGACAACAGAAATTGGAGTATGCTTCGTGTAAGCATCAAAAATGACGCACATCTTCCACACGCGCAAATGTGACTGAGGCGCATATCACAGCCTTACTGTCCATCTGTCTCGATCTCCTGTCTCTTTATTACTTATTGTGTGTTTGTGTGGTCAGTGTCTCCCTCTGTTGTCTAATGAAGTACTGCTGTTTCATCTGTCCTGGAGTTGTAAGAGAGTATGGAGCTAAAAACGTGTGTGTTTCAAGCTAATGCCATTTTAATAATACATCAGTGTTTCTTGTTTATAGGCAATCAATCACTAAAGACACATTTCGACAGTACCGTGTGCTGGGTAAAGGAGGCTTTGGTGAGGTAAGTCCTCATTATTAAAACCAGACTGCGCCCCGTGTGTGTGTGTTTGTACACTGTGTACTCATGTAATAGACTTCAGGGCTGTATATATGATTAGGTATCAATGTGTTTGTTGTAACTCACATTGAGTGTGTGTGTGTGTGTGTGTGTGTGCGCAGGTATGTGCATGTCAGGTGCGAGCCACGGGGAAGATGTATGCCTGCAAGAAGCTGGAGAAGAAGCGGATTAAGAAGAGGAAGGGCGAGTCCATGGCACTCAATGAGAAACAGATCCTGGAGAAAGTCAACAGCAGATTTGTGGTGAGCTGCTTTGCTTGCTGCCTCTTGTCTCCCCACTGTAAATATACACTGAATAAGACATCAAGCAGTGTCTCTGTCTCCCTCCTGCTCCCTCTCTTTTTTTCTCTCTTCCTCTCTCTCTTGCTCCCTCTCTTCCTCTCTCTTTCTCTCTCTCTTTCTCTCTCCCTCTCTCTCCTTCTCTGTGGTGACCTTCTCAAAGTCTGTGGTCAGATTTATTCTTTATCTCAATATATTCTCCTACAGTACTATATCAACACAAGTCTCTTCTGTTCATCTCTCTTCCTGTCTCTCTCTCTTTCTCCGTTTCTCCCCCTCTCTCCCCTGCCGTATTTTTCCGTATGTTTGCCTCCAGGGGTCATGTTAACCCATTTCATGTGCACACATGTGCACAAACAGATACACACGCACACACATACATTCACAGTAATCATACGTATGACACATACTCACACAGTAGACATATGACACATACTCACACAGTGGACATATACACATACTCACACAGTAGACATATGACACATACTCACACAGTAGACATATGACACATACTCACACAGTAGACATATGACACATACTCACACAGTAGACATATGACACATACTCACACAGTAGACATATGACACATACTCACACAGTAGACATATGACACATACTCACACAGTAGACATATGACACATACTCACACAGTAGACATATGACACATACTCACACAGTAGACATATGACACATACTCACACAGTAGACATATGACACATACTCACACAGTAGACATATGACACATACTCACACAGTAGACATATGACACATACTCACACAGTAGACATATGACACATACTCACACAGTAGACATATGACACATACTCACACAGTAGACATATGACACATACTCACACAGTAGACATATGACACATACTCACACAGTAGACATATGACACATACTCACACAGTAGACATATGACACATACTCACACAGTAGACATATGACACATACTCACACAGTAGACATATGACACATACTCACACAGTAGACATATGACACATACTCACACAGTAGACATATGACACATACTCACACAGTAGACATATGACACATACTCACACAGTAGACATATGACACATACTCACACAGTAGACATATGACACATACTCACACAGTAGACATATGACACATACTCACACAGTAGACATATGACACATACTCACACAGTAGACATATGACACATACTCACACAGTAGACATATGACACATACTCACACAGTAGACATATGACACATACTCACACAGTAGACATATGACACATACTCACACAGTAGACATATGACACATACTCACACAGTAGACATATGACACATACTCACACAGTAGACATATGACACATACTCACACAGTAGACATATGACACATACTCACACAGTAGACATATGACACATACTCACACAGTAGACATATGACACATACTCACACAGTAGACATATGACACATACTCACACAGTAGACATATGACACATACTCACACAGTAGACATATGACACATACTCACACAGTAGACATATGACACATACTCACACAGTAGACATATGACACATACTCACACAGTAGACATATGACACATACTCACACAGTAGACATATGACACATACTCACACAGTAGACATATGACACATACTCACACAGTAGACATATGACACATACTCACACAGTAGACATATGACACATACTCACACAGTAGACATATGACACATACTCACACAGTAGACATATGACACATACTCACACAGTAGACATATGACACATACTCACACAGTAGACATATGACACATACTCACACAGTAGACATATGACACATACTCACACAGTAGACATATGACACATACTCACACAGTAGACATATGACACATACTCACACAGTAGACATATGACACATACTCACACAGTAGACATATGACACATACTCACACAGTAGACATATGACACATACTCACACAGTAGACATATGACACATACTCACACAGTAGACATATGACACATACTCACACAGTAGACATATGACACATACTCACACAGTAGACATATGACACATACTCACACAGTAGACATATGACACATACTCACACAGTAGACATATGACACATACTCACACAGTAGACATATGACACATACTCACACAGTAGACATATGACACATACTCACACAGTAGACATATGACACATACTCACACAGTAGACATATGACACATACTCACACAGTAGACATATGACACATACTCACACAGTAGACATATGACACATACTCACACAGTAGACATATGACACATACTCACACAGTAGACATATGACACATACTCACACAGTAGACATATGACACATACTCACACAGTAGACATATGACACATACTCACACAGTAGACATATGACACATACTCACACAGTAGACATATGACACATACTCACACAGTAGACATATGACACATACTCACACAGTAGACATATGACACATACTCACACAGTAGACATATGACACATACTCACACAGTAGACATATGACACATACTCACACAGTAGACATATGACACATACTCACACAGTAGACATATGACACATACTCACACAGTAGACATATGACACATACTCACACAGTAGACATATGACACATACTCACACAGTAGACATATGACACATACTCACACAGTAGACATATGACACATACTCACACAGTAGACATATGACACATACTCACACAGTAGACATATGACACATACTCACACAGTAGACATATGACACATACTCACACAGTAGACATATGACACATACTCACACAGTAGACATATGACACATACTCACACAGTAGACATATGACACATTCTCTCTCTCTCTCTCTCTCTCTCTCTCTCTCTCTCTCTCTCTCTCTCTCTCTCAATCCATCAGTCTATCCTCTATTTACCCGTCGGTGCATCATCTATCTCTGTCTATCTGTCGGTTTGCCCCGTCATGGCTTTCCTGTGCTCTTTGCGTCCCTCTTCCGCATCAAGGTGAATTATTCATAGTAATCTCATCCCCAGTAAAAGCCTAATCAATAACGGCACAGGTGCTCCAACGGCTAATGAGCTCATCTGGCCCTGCGCCCTTCCTGTGTTTGGCCCATTATTTATTTGTTTATTTTAGCAGACAAGGCAATATAGCATACCATTAAGCAGTTGTCTCCACACACACACACACACACACACACACACACACACACACACACATACGGACAGAGGACGACTGACTATACTACAGCCTCTCAATAAAGGTCTATGTCATTCCTTCAACCAGAGCGGCTAAAAAATAGCCGAAATGTCCTGAAATAATCCCAATGCAAATCAGATGTTTGCCCTTCGCTAAAAGTAAATGCACTCTGGTCACCACAACAACGCTCGATCACCACAACACAAGATTTCTTGTGCCATCCAAATGGCATAAAGAGCTGTTCACAGCTCATATAAAGTGTCCTTTATATTTGTTGCTGTTGTTGTTACTGTACTCTATACTGTGATCACTGTTTCTGCATGTGCTGTTGATATTTACCGTGTTTTGTGTTGACCAGGTGAGCTTAGCATATGCCTATGAGACCAAAGATGCGCTGTGCCTGGTGCTGACGATCATGAATGGCGGTGACCTGAAGTTCCACATCTACAACATGGGCACGCCGGGTTTCGACAGAGACCGCGTACAGTTATATGCAGCAGAGATCTGCTGTGGCCTGGTACACCTGCACCGAGAGAACATTGTCTACAGGTGAGGAGGCCACATACACACACATACACACACACACACACACACACACACACACACACACACAACACACACACTTACAGTCATGTACACACACCAGTGTAATGATCTAATACACAGACATGAACATACATATATACATACATACATACAGTTCTCGAAAACATTAAGAGACCACTGCACATCTTTCTGATGTTATCCTACGGTTGCTGAGTGACATTCAAATGAGTTGACGGTCATATTCAAATTTGCAGTGGTCTGTTAATTTTTAATATGATTATGAACTCAATTGGATGTCATTGTGTGCAGTGGTCTCTTAATTTTTTCCAGAGCTGTACATAATAATAATAACAATAATAATATTAATAATAAATAATAATAATAATAATAACATTTATTTATATAGCACTTTTCAAGCACAAAGCACAAAGTGCTCTACAGACAAACAAACAAACAAAACAAAGCAAAAAACAAAACAATAGTAATGATAACAATAATAATAATAATAATAGTAATAATAATAATAAAAATGATAAAATAGTAAACTACCAAACTACAAACACAAACTTAACTCAATATATATAAAAAGAAAATAGAAAAGGTATACAGTATAGTACCCAAGACAAAATAAACAAACAGAAATGATAATAAATTAGCAGAGACATGAGTGGAATCATTCACTATTTAAGGAAAGCAATTTTATATAAGTGGGTCTTTAGACTAGATTTGAAAACAGCCACAGATGGTGCAGATTTGATGTTATAAGGGAGGCTATTCCAAAGCTTGGGTGCTCTAACTGCAAATGATCGGTCACCCCTAGTTGACAGTTTACTTTCTGGAACAACTAAAAGTCCCAGGCTGGAGGATCTGAGGGGCCGAGCTGGACAGTAGGGGGTTAATAAATCTGTTAAATAGTCAGGTGCCAAACCATGTAATGCTTTATAGGTAATAAGGAGGATTTTAAAATCAATCCTAAAACTCACTGGCAACCAGTGAAGATTGGCCAGAACTGGGGTGATGTGTTCCCTAAATTTAGACTTTGTCAAAAGTCTGGCTGCTGAATTCTGAACAGTTTGTAAACGAGAGATGGAATGACTATTTAAACAGGTGAATAAGGCGTTGCAGTAATCAAGTCTAGATGAGACAAATGCATGTATAATTCTCTCTGTGTCCTTTAAAGAAAGCATTGATCTGATTTTGGAAATGTTTCTCAGTTGATAATAACAGGACTGCACAAGGAGTTTTACATGTTGGTCAAATTTTAAATCTGTATCAAATAAAACCCCTAAGTTTCTAGAAGTAGTCTTGTTATTTGAGGCTAAATTTCCAAGAAAAGTCTTAGCTTGATTATAGACTTTGTCAGGGCCAATGAAAAGGACTTCTGTTTTGTCAGAGTTAAGCTGTAGGAAATTCTGAGACATCCAGTCTTTCACATCAGCTATGCAATCCTGCAGTACAGTTAGCTTGTTAAGCATGTTTGGTTTGACTGAGAGGTACAGCTGTGTGTCATCAGCATAGCAGTGAAATGATATGTTATGGGCTTAATTATGTGGCCTAGAGGTAACATATACAGGGAAAACAATATTGGTCCTAAAATTGAACCTTGGGGAACACACAAGTAATAGCTGAGGTAGAGGAAGTAAAATTACCTATTGAAACAAAAAATGTCCTTTTGGATAAATAGGATATGAACCAGTCCAAAGCAGGACCCGTTATGCCAACCCATTCTCTTAGTCTTCTAATTAAAATAGCATGATCAATGGTATCAAAAGCAGCGGTGAGATCCAGCAATACCAAACACATACATACATACATACATACAGACATGCACACATGGTTGCATGGTTACATAGAGACAAACAGGCAAACACAGTAATATATTGTACATGCATTTTTTGTGCATTTTTTATATATATAGATTCATACATTTTTCCGTACTTGCAAAGTGCAACCTACTCTTAGGAAAGACCTTAATGGATGTTTCTCTCTCTCTCTCTCTCTCTCTCTCTCTCTCTCTCTCTCTCTCTCTCTCTCTCTCTCTCTCTCTCTCTTTCCTCCATTTCTTTTCCTTTACTTTAGGGATTTAAAACCAGAGAATATTCTTTTAGATGACAATGGTGAGTACTCATTTGATACAATTCCACTACTGTTGTTATCACCTAATTATTCAGCAGTTACTTTCTAACCATCGGTCTCTGCTCTCTAAAGGCCACCTCAGAATATCTGATTTGGGATTGGCTATCAAGCTGGTGAATGGCGAGCCAATCAGAGGCCGTGTAGGCACTGTGGGATACATGGGTAAGTCAAGCAACTTTTCAGTCATATTTCGGCCTCCATCATGTAGTATTTACATTTCTGTGAAGTACTTCCTGTTTAATAGGTCATGCAGGAAAAGCGAACAGTGCAGGCACTTGCTTGTCAGAGTATTGGTTTCATGGAGTAGAGTCTTGGCATTTCATTGTCTTTGCTATTCTACATCAAGGAAATGCTTATCCTTCAGAGCTGATGCTTGCCTTTCACAGCAAAGTACTTTGCAGACAAACACTCCACGTGATGCATGAATTCTTTCTGTCAAGAATATTATCTATGATCAGACCAGACCAGTCTTATGTCACTGCATTAATACCAAATGTGGGTTAAATTGCTACCATTTCCCACCATATGCATGTGCTGGTTAGCTTATTAGCATTTATGATCCTTTCAGATTGGCAGATGAATGATTCAATTAAATGAACATAAAAATGAGAAATACATACATTCATACATACGTACAGACATTTATAGGTAGCCAGCTAACTATCATTGAGCATCTTTATGGCAGTTGGGATAAAGGAGTTTTTGTATTTATTTAATCTGCAGTTTAGTACTCTAAAGCGTCTACCTGAGGGTAGGAGGGCAAACTCCTCGTACAGGATGTGTGTGGAGTCTTCTACAATTTTCAGTGCCTCCCTGAGGACTGACTTTTCATAGAGTGCCTGCATGTAGCCCTGGTCTGGATGACCTACAATCTTCAGGGCAGTTTTGACCAGACGCCCCAACTTGGACTTTAACTGAACTGTTTGGTCCTTGTCCGTACAGCCCCAGAGGTCATCAACAACGAGAAGTACAGCATGAGCCCGGACTGGTGGGGCCTGGGCTGCCTCATCTATGAGATGACCGCCGGCCGCTCGCCGTTCCGCGCCCGCAAGGAACGGGTGAAGCGCGAGGAGGTGGAGAAGAGGGTGCTGGAGGAGGAGGAGGAGTACAGCGATAAGTTCACCGAGGACACCAAAGCCATCTGCAGGATGGTGAGGCACAGAGCACGTTCATATGCATCCATGCAATTACTGTTGTAGAGACGATTGCCAAAAAAATATACAAACTCACATTACACACACTACACCTATTGACTACCCATGTGCATAATCTTTGAAATATATTTAGGAGTATGGATTACTCATTGAGGTCATGTCTCTCTATCTTTCTCTCTCTCTCTGCTGCTTTGTCTCCAGCTGTTGACCAAAGACCCCAAGCAAAGGTTGGGGTGTCAGTCCGACGGGGGAGCGTCAGTGAAAGCTCACCACTTCTTCAAGTGCATCCACTTTAAGAGGCTGGAGGCCGGCATCGTCGAACCTTCCTTTGTGCCTGATGTGAGTGGTCACTTCAGGCCTCCTTCCTCTCTCTCTCTCTCTCTCTCTCTCTCTCTCTCTCTCTCTCTCTCTCTCTCTCTCTCTCTCTCTCTCTCTCTCTCTCCCTCCTGTATTCCTACTACTGCCTCCACACTTGGATGCTTTTCCATTTAACTCATTCGCATATTTTAAGAGCTTTAATGATTTGGCTGGGAGAAATGCAAGTCTGTGTGCGTTTGCATCTACTGTGTTATGCAAATAAAGCATGAACACTCGCTTAATCAATGGAGGAGTTGTGAACAGCCGTGGGTTCAAAACTTGAGGCTGCCAGGTCAAGTTAAACATAAACAGGTAATTAAATTTCAACAAATGCGGTTTGTTGTGAATAAATCCATTTCCATCAGCCTTAGTCGCATTTTACTCAAGCGACATTAAGCCCCTGTCTAGAAAATCTATTTCTTATTGGACTTATTTAGATTCTCTCACTCAGGATTTCCTATTTCAAAAGTAAAGTTTGCTTTTGAAAAGTTAATGGCATTGGCAACCCAGCTGCATACACATGTGTAAAATTGACCAAGCATGCCCTCTACAGCTGTTTGCTGACAGTTACTGTCCATCAATCTTAAGATGCGCTTAATGGCCACTAATGCAGTAATATATTGTGTTTCTTTAATTTGACCTCTAAAACAGGCCCTTAGATTTACCACCTACTGATGAGTAATCATACCTTACACTTACCAGTCCTGTTCTTTGTCAGAGTTGCCAGACAGTGGTTAATACAGATATAGTGAATAAGTGAGAGGTGGCTGCTTGTGAGTCATGCACAGTCATGGCAGAAACAACCTAACAGTGAACTCTGTAGAGTGCACACCATAGAACCTTTCATAGTTTTATAACAGTCCACTTTACATGAACATTGGTAAAATAGTGGATTGTAAAATATGTAAATAAAGTTAGTTTGTGTGGAAGTTGTGTGGAAAGGCACTAGATCCTGAACTATAAACAAGCAGGTTCTGAAATGAAAGTCAACCTTGTCTGTGGTGAATTCCGATGCAGTTGACTATTGAAATATCAACAGGTAGCGAGTTGTCCTTGCGGAAGTGTGCTGCTTTAATCTCTTATCTGTCACATTGTGTCATTTACCTTGAATAACAACTTGTCTTGTCTTTCTCTTACTCTGTTTCCCTGTTTGTAGCCCAGGGCTGTATACTGTAAAGATGTCCTCGACATTGAGCAGTTCTCCACGGTTAAAGGCGTGAACCTGGACCAAACGGACAATGACTTCTACTCCAAGTTTGCTACTGGCAGTGTGTCCATCCCCTGGCAGAATGAGGTAGGTCAGGATGAATGAGAACAGGACACTTACGCCTGAACTGATGGCTCCAGTCATGTTTAACACTTTGAGTGCCAAAAACGCAATATTGCGTTTTTTGTTCCCATGCGTTGAGTGCCAAAAACACAATATTGCGTTTTTAGTTTTTTTTTTATTACGAAAATAGACACTCTAACACACCTTATATGCGATTTTGGGAACTCTATGATCATGAACTCATGAAATCTGAGCATTTTATCATAACTCGGTTTTTGATGGTTGCCGCTTAGGGTCGAATCAGTGACTCATGCACATCAGGTCAAAACCAGGCCATTTATTTTCGTGGGTTTATCACTAGGTGGTGGTCTCGCTAGGTCAATTCCCGGAAACTTAACTTCACAGGCAACCCTTCTCAGTTGCTGACAGGGATAATGAAAACGTTGAAGAAAAAGATATTGCAGCAGGTGTGTTTTTGCCAGACAACGCTGGATGAGTCCACCTTTCTACTAAGACAATATGACTCTGACCACGACAATCAGGGGAGACCACACGCCAGGTCAAAAACATTAGAAAGAGTGACTGACCATTGTGCTGAGGAGGGAGCTCCAACTCCACCACGGGCCGGGCCGAGCGGAGTGGGTGATGGGCCGAGTCGTGCTTGCAAGAGGGTACGTCCTTGCTAGAGTGCCGAATATGACGGTGATGGTGATGGTGATGGTGAAGTCTCACCTTTCAAACGAGCCATAGTATGTGTCCATAGCTACAACATAGAATACACTGTGGCTCTACAAAAATCGTCAACAGTTATCAAGATTGCTGGCACTCTGGGCCAAAGCTTCCGAAAACAGCGCGGCATTGAAAGTGTTAAGAGAGGAAACTCACTTATCTAAACAACTGTCTTATTTATTTATTTTTGTTATTGATGATACTCCCCCTTCTGTCCCCATATCCGCTTTACCATCCTCATCCCCCCGCCCCTCTCTGTCTCTGTCTTTCTATCTGTAGATGATAGAAACAGAGGTCTTCAGTGACCTGAATGTGTTTGGGCCAGACGGTTCCCGTCCTCCTGACCTGGACTGGAACCAGCCTCCAGAACCTCCCCGCCGCAGGCTACTGGACCGGATCTTCAGGAGACATGTGAGGCACGCGACCCATGCTTCCAGTCACACACACACACACACACACACACACACACACACACATTTGCCCATTTGAAATAACTGTAAGTACCAGTGCTACTCTCTGAGGGCATGTTCATGCCCCCAGAGTGTAGCACTGTAGCTGCCTGGCAGCTCTAGCTGTTGGCTGCAGCAGCTTAATAGGTAGAACCGATTGTTTTCGACAGTACCAACAGTACTCGGTGACCTCGAGAAAACTGAGATCAGTATGAAAAATAGCTGCAATTCTCCTTTAATTAATCAAAACAATGCACTAAGACTGTTAGTAACATTCACAAGTAGGGTATGAGTAACTGTAGAACAGTTTACCAAAGACTTCTGGAAATAGTTTATGTGACCGAGTGCTGCTCTGGCTGCTCATATGAAAGAAATTCATAGACCTCATATATTATAATTACTTGCATGTTAGGATTATGATTTATACAGTATATTTTCAACACACACAGCAATATTAATCAAAGTAATTAGCAAAAGAAAGTTCATACACACACTTTCGCTTAACACACTCTTGTTTTTGTGTGTACCTTTTTCTCTCTCCCCATTTACTTTCTCCCTTCAGCACCCAGAGGTGTCCATCGCCAACATCAGAGTCTCGTCTTCCAGTGTGAACTCTGTGGACTCCATGTCAAACTCTGCCCCCTAGTGGCGGGAGGCCAGAGGAGTGAGACGGAGAGTGTGACAGAGACAGACCGACAGAGAGAGCGAGGCGGAGGACAGAAAGACTGAATTTCAGCAGGCTGTTCTCATCTGTCACTGAGCCGGGGTCCGCCAGAATTCTCCAACCACCCAACCAACCAACCAACTAACTACCATACCAACGGGCTTGGCATTGGCCAGGTGCAGACAGACAGACAGACACAGATATACATGCGTGCGCACACACACAGACCTCGGTTGAACTGTTTTAGAGACGCTTTTCATGAAACAAATAAGATTAAACACAATTTTAGGAAAAAACATTTCAGTACCCAACACCCTCATTCTGCCCTGAATTAACTCGCGCGCACACACACACACACACACACACACACACACACACACACACACACACACACACACACACACACACACACAGAAAGAGAGACACCCACCCACCCACACACACAAACACACACACACACACACTGACAGAGACAAGCCCTCAGGATGCTGGTGGTGTGCCACTGACCTCAAAACAAACAAATATGAAAAAAGAGACCGAAAGTGGACACTGGAGAGGTCTTCTGTCCGCACTGTCCCACAGAACAAGAGGAAAGCGTCGTTATGATTTTTGATCTCTTAAATGTTTTTTTTTAAATGTGTAAACAAATTCAACTCTGTTGTAAAGCCTATGTACACACAGACACACTTCCTCTCTCCTCTCTTCCCTTCGTCTCCTGTTCCCCTTCGTTCTCCCAAGAACTCTCGTGGGCTATTGAGACGAAACAGACAACGCCGCCAACCTCAACCTCAGCCCTAAATGTGCACTGCCTCGCATATTCTCAGGCCAAAGATAGCGTTCCGACAGCATATTAGTCGAGTTTTGCTCCCGTTTGTTTTGGAGGATCCCCATGTTTGTTGGCAGAGAATGAGATGACTTTTGCTTCAGAGAACCAGAAGTTAGAGGCAGTCAGTGAAGGTTTGTTTATTGCTGTTAACCAATCATAGATCGGCTAACTGAAATTGGCAGCTTTAGTTCCTCCAGTCAACAAAGAGGGAGGAAGGGTCACCCCCAATATCTTGAGGGAGATGGTGCATCTGAAGGTAGCCTTTACATTGCCCCCTGTATTGAAGACACTTGATTGGTGAATTATTTGGTGCGGACTTAAAGATAGTGTACACTTAAAACATACTGTACATTTAAAAGATAGTGTACACTGAAAAGATAGTGTGTGTATATACCCTACTGGCATTCCACAGCGCAGTCTTTAATATTGCCATCGGATGCCTCTATTGTAACATAGTGTGCTTTATAGAAGATTCTGTCACTTACATAGTGCCTAAGTACAATACTGACCCCGCATATAGTGCATCAGTGAGTCGCCTGAGACTCAGCAATCCTGTGTTAGGTGTGCTATGAACAGAGGATGAGGAGCACACATGTGATTACTGAAGGCCAAATGGAGACGCAACAGAACACCAGCAATCCATCCATCATGTCAGTAAATAATCTAACTACACTGTCAAACATACAGGAGTGCCCAGATGTAACACAGACGAACTCCAGTCGGGATGAGAGAGAGGCACTGAAATCTCACTGCACATGCAAATTAGAAAACAAAAGAAGCATTGAACTCAAGCACAAGAAAGATAAACAGGAGAAGAGGAGGGAAATCATGTATAGAGAGGAGAGGAGAAAATTAAGGAGGGAGGAATGAAAAAACTGACAGGAAACTTGCAGCATTGCACCCATATTTGAAATAAACTTGAGCTTGTCTCCAACAGTGCCAGAGGAACTCTGCCACATTTCCCTTATGTTAAAAAGTAACTAGACTTGGCTTATGACATTGTTTTGCTGTGATTCCTGGTTCTTTTTACAGCAACAACATTCACTATATCTGCCCTAAGGAGCTCTAAGCACCAGAACACCAATAGGAGCTTGCAGGGGTGACAGGGAGAAAAGATTGGAAGTTCAAGTGCCACACCAATAAACTCAGGACTTCCTGTGTTGAGGGAACTCTATTAGGAACCAACCAACTGTCATGTTCACAAAGACAGCAGAGCTGCACTAGCTATTTACAAGCATTTCTCAATTGTTGCCTCAATGCCAACAGCATTTCATCTACAAATTGTATTGCCTTCGTAAATTTGTAACAGAAATTAGTTTTTCAGGCTGCTTTTGGACCAAGTCAGACATTTCAGGACATTCAGTGCTAGGAAGCTGGTTACTCTTGTGTGCAGCTGACTTCGAGAATAACCTTTTAGAGGGATTAGCGTGCTGAAAGCATTGCAAACATTACATTACATCAGAAGTCATTTGACAATAAGTTACCTTTCCACAGACGCCAAGACCCAATTACCATTGTGGGACAAGGGTCTTTTATATCTGAACACTGTGTAGGCATTGGAAAGTAAACATCCTATTTTGTATATTTAAAAAATTATCTACAGTCTACCATTATATACATACACCATCTGTAGCATCCAGTTTATTTATTATCATAATCTGCACCATATTATTTGGGCACTGTGCTGGTGTTACAGCATTGTATGCGACTTGAAGGGTTCCTCGTCTTTTAAAGTTGGACTGCCGACATAGCAGAGTTCTCGGTTAAAACTACAAATACTTCTGGACCAGTTCCTTATTAGAATGACGGTAAGAAAAATTCAATTTAGTGTTGTTGCTTGTCGTGTACTCCCTGTTTTATAGGTTTTCATCTTCCTTGATGGGTAGTGGGTAGATGACTGAGTTCACAGTGTGTTCAGACATCCTAATGTCAGTCTTGACTGTATTGTCTGTTACTTCTCCATCACCAAAGCCTTCAACAAGTATACCTTCAATCATAAACCTTTGTTCCTTTCTAAAATGTTGACCAGGGGAACATGATTGACTACATAGACATAATGTGATAGATTATTTACAGCAAAGGGAAGTTTCCATCAAATGCTTTGGCCATCATTAAAAGGGATTATTAATATTATTGTCCAAAGCTTTCCTTTTTATGTTAACATTTCCAACAATACAATCATTTGAGAATCAGTGAAGTGCCTCCCTCCAAAAACAATGCAGGCTGTGCCCAGATTAAAGTTTGCACCTTCCGTGTTAAGCATTGTTCATTGTCTTGTTTAGCAACACACACTTACAGTACATACTGTTTCATAGGGTTACATAGGAACTGGTTGTAAGATACTGATTGCATGTGAAAAATCCGATGAGTTCTATATGGTCTGATTAAACGGGGCTGGCCTGAGGAAGTCAACGTGTGGGTCTCATTTCTTTGGACTGAGTTTCCTTGTGCTACTACACGGTATGTGGGCAACATAAATATTAGCAGTGAGTGTTAAATTCATTGTGTTAACTGCTTCAGCTGCATTCATTTTAACATGGTTTTCACATTGTGTTTGAAGATGAAAGAAACCATTTTCAAGCAGTGAAGTGTTTTCAGTGCTTTGAGACATGGACAAGAAATGGAAGAGAAAATGAAAATCAAAATAGTCAGGACAAAAGTATCATGCAAAAGCTACCCAGATGTGCTGAGAATTTTTTTTTGCATAGTTTTCCTTGCCATTTGTCTCAAACAGCGTCTTTGTGTATAAAGTCATGATTTTGATTTGTCATGGTGTAAGTTGACCTGGCTTGCTCTGGCTTGTCATACTTCTCCTTGGAGTCCATATCTCTTATCATAAAATATGCGGACCCACCCATCACAGCCTGTGTATTGACCTTTTGAGCATATAAATCAGGTCAACATGGTATAATTCAAACATTGCAATTAAGTCTTAAGTAATTGAGAAACAAGGCTACATAAAAAATAAAAATAAGAGGAAGTAATTAGTTACAATAAATACACTAAAATACGGAAGCACAGGAACTCAAAGTTACAGAAGTGAACCAAAATCTTATAATACCTTGTTTATAGATTTCAGATATGTGGCATCTAGAGTCCTGTGAAGTTACAACAGGAAAATAAGGTCACTATTGGCCCTCTATTCAGTATTCGTGTCTGTAGGGCTGACCCCAGTCGTGGTCTTCCTCATATAGACTCCTTAAAGACCTAAGCCCCAAACACATGGACTGTATTACAGCTAATCCGATTTCATCACTATAAAAAAAGCCCGCCTCTTTGTAATGTACAGTATATATACACATGTTGTCCAGCTGCATGGGAGTTTGCACTTCTTAGCTAGCCTTATTATCTTCGTATTGGCTGACCTTTTAACGTCTGCTCAGACACAGCAATATGACTGCCTGCTTTCACAAGGCCTACTGGCCTATCAGGCTCAAAAGATCATGTTAATATTTTCAGTGCTATGAATACACTATGACGTGTCCAGAATAACAATTCTAGCTTATATTGGCATGTATTCCCAGGTACTGCAGCAACAATATCAATTTTCATGTTTTTTTGTTTTCACTCGTCAATGCTTCAGTGCATTTTATCGCCAAACATAGTTTAGCTTACCTTTAAGCAGACAGTGCATCATCAATTGTTGCCTACAGTCTGTGTGCACAGACAGGGTCTGAAATCAGTAGGTCAACACACAATTTTTTATAAACCACTTTTTATTCCTAGGCCTATTTCCCCTTATATGTATTAAGCCTTGTCCTGGACTAAAAGAGAACTTTAGAAGAGATTCAGATAGAGCCTTTAATCTAGGACTAGTCAAAATCGGCCCCAGAACTATTGGTGCCATGGGGGGTAGAGAATAAAAACTCTCATCTTTAGAGAACAGCAATTAGGGCAAACGTCCTTGCAAACTGGGAATAAATTACCCTGTGTGGCAGCAGATGGCACATAGGGGTGGCAGGTGAAGGAGACTTTGGTCTGGCATGCGCGCACACACATGCAGTTGCCTACAACTTTGGGCGGAGCCCACAAACCCCCTTCCTGACCTACTTGGCAAGATAATATTTTTGTGCTCTTGAGAATGTCGACCCTATGAGCTTGTCTTTATACCAGTCATTAAAGCAATATTATCCTGAGATTACGAGGGCCACAGGCCAGCCTTAGGAAACAAGGTTGTGAAAACGGGTTTGCTTAACCATAAACCACACCAAGGTGAGGGGATTTAGAAGGAGGACTTGTCTCATAATCCGATGGTGTAAAAGTAATCATAATCTGTGAAAGTTCATGGGATTTGATCAATAGCAGTAAGTAACCTAACAAGGGGGGACACATGCAATTTCTAAATTGGAATCATGTTCATCACACCTGGTTGAATTGAGATGAGAGGGCCTTGGTATTAACCCAGATGAGGGTTGAAATGTCCAGTGCAGTGGGCCACCATGAACGGGGCAGGGAGGGAAACATTCAGACGTGCCTCGGAGACCATCACCACAGATATGACAACTGATTACAGCACATGATGTTGCTGCTGACGTCGGGCCTTGGCTTTCAGAACGGATGTGTCGTTCATGTTGTAGCGTAGCCCACCCACTCACCCACCCTTAACCCTCACTACTCCACCCCACCCACTACTCCACCCCACCCACCCAATTCATCTTGTTGCGTTTTGTGTCCACTCTGGTGTCTACGGGGCTCCCGTAACACAGTAGAGATCGCTACTCCTGTAGGTGTGGGTGCGCTCGTCTTCAGACTGTGAGGATTTCACAGGGTAAAAGAGGAGGTATGCGTTTTGTGACTACTCTGGTGTCCAAAGGGATTCCCTTTAACACAGTTGAGATCGCTACTCCTGTTGGTGTTCGTCTTCGGACTGTGATGATATCACAGGGCAAAAGAGGAAGTATCTTTCAGTGTGTGTGTATGATGCGAGGGCCCCTTTTCGACGGGTTTAGGATGTATGAGAGGATTGACTTGATTGAGAGGCTCTCCCTATCTGAATCAAATTCCCTAATTTGGGGTTAAGGGGCTAAGGAAAATAGACCACTTCAGAGTCTCTCTCTATCTCTTAGTCGCTGTTCCCTATTCCCTTCGACTCGTACTTCAAAATGTGGTTAACTTCACTAAGAGGAAGAAATTCAGAGCTGTAATTTGCCAGAGTTGTTTGTCATCAAAATCTGAGAGAGGTTAAAAAATCACTACTGTCTAGATCTGAGGGAAAATCAACTACCCTATTATTTCGGGAGTTTTGTCAAATTGAAATTAAAGCTCTTTTTAATGACAGTTCTTGTAACATATAAGAACTTCAATTGACCACAACGGAACTATAACAATTTAGATTCTATCCCTAAATACACTTGTATTTATCAGCGGTGTTGGGTGTAATGCATTAAAAAAGTAATGTAATTACAGTAATGCATTGCTTTTTGCTGTAATGCAGTAATGTAAGGCATTACCAATACAATTTCAGTAATATTTTACTCGGTACAATTCTCAGTAACTGAAGTTACTTTGCTTTTTAATCCAAAATTGAGAAATGCTCAATTGGCACCAGAGAAGATTTTCCAAGAATTAAAAAAAGTCATCTATGCTGGTCCTGGAATTTGATTGCCTTGTTTAGATGACTGTAGAAAGGGAATTTGAGTTATCTTTGCCATTCATGCAACAGATCTAACATGGTTAGGCTATACTTCTCATTTCAAGCAGTGAGAATAACTAAAATGTTGCTTTTACAGACAAAGATCGTAGCCATTATTCTCAAACTATTTGCATTTAAGTCTACACCACTGTAAGTGGAAGGAAAGGCAACCAGCAATGATGAGAACCATTTAAAGTCAACATACAATTTCACTATGGCTATATTTTACTATATTAAGTTGTGAGGGACCTTTGGCCTTTGGGGCCTACATTGTCCCATAAGCCATAACTGCAACCATTATATTGTTCTTTTGTTAGCCTTAAGCCTAGCTCAGTCATTATGCCATACCACATCACCTCCTGCCGTGTAATGAGCTGCATTGAACACATGAAGATCTATTGAGAACACCAAATCCATATTTCCTGTTATTTTGGTAAAAGTAATGTAAACGTAGTGTAATGCCTTACAATTCAAAGACAGTAATATTGTAATGTAACAAATTACTTTGAAATGACAGTAACAAGTAATAAATAATGCATTACGCTTTTGAAGTAATTTGTCCAACACTGTTTATCAGACAGATTTCCATATCCTCGCTTGGGTGTGTGATGTGCATTTAGACCACAACGGGTCCTAGACCTTAGCTTCACAAACAATTTGTCACAACAAATAAATTTGCTAACAAAGCCTATTTGTTTTTTTGTCTGCCCTGGAGCATAGGACTTTCCTTCCCAAATGCCTGGCTGAGTTCACTACTCCTGTGTATGTCAGTGCGTGCGCAGTATGTTTTTTGCCCATATACAGTGTCTTAGAAAGTAGCCCTCAAACGGACGCCCTACTCACCCGGAGCGAAGTCAAGTCTTTGGAGCAGAGGCCCTGTTGCAAGGCATCCAGGGTTCTCAGCAACACAGGAGAGGCAGAAAAATACGAGAAAACACTAGACGGTCTTTTTACAAACTCCTAATCAAAGGTTAGGATTTTGACTTTTATTAAATACAAATAAAAAATACAAAGAAAGAAAACTGTCTAAGCCTGTCTAAACTGTCTGCTTTTTTTCTTTTTAGTTGCCAGTCAGCTTTTTGTTTTTAGATTCTGTCTTTACATTTTGTTCAAAGCACATCTCATTTAGCATAACACACTTTAATTCTAACACAACCATTTTATATCTAAGCAAACACATTTTATGCATCAAGTAAATATTCCTTATGTCTGAGCAAAACAGTTTTATAAGTCAAAAAACTTTCGTTTATGTTTAAGAAAAACACTCTAAATTTAAGTAAAATTATAACAGGTTATTCTAGCAAAAACAAGTTATGCTTTTAATTAAAAAACACACTTTAATTCTAAGCTTCTAAGTTTTTAAACATTATAAGTCTAACTTGTTTCACACTGGTTGTCTATCATGCATGACCTTGCAGCATTTGCACATTTTTATTTGTTTTAGAGCAAGCTGGATTTAAGCAGTTATATGACTAAAAATCTTTTAATAGTAAATTATGATTCTTATTATTAAACTATTATCACATCTTCATATTGTAAATGTCACGCTACAATCTGAATAGGACCATCATGCAGACTCACCCGAAACATGTGGTTCTCTGGTGATAGACAGAGAGAGAGAGAGAGAGAGAGAGAGAGAGAGAGAGAGAGAGAGAGAGAAGGGGGAGCAAACCGGAAGGAGAGAGAGTTGTGCGTGTACTGGCACGGCATGGCCAAGTTTTTGGGGCACTGGACTGGATGTTATCTGTACAGTGTTTATGAGAGACGGAGACAGGCTCGCCCTGTACACTGAGCATCCTTGGCCTGCAGGGTCGGGGGAGGTGCTTGACTGATGAGACTTTTTTTTATCTGCGAGGTGACGGCAGTGTGGCCTTGCATTCGGCCTATATAGCATCCACCAGCAGGAAACTCAGGCAGAATTAAGTAAGCTTCGACTCCAAGTGTTGTTGTACTCGTTCTGTTTCTTAGTGAGAGCTCATTTATTAATACAATGTTGCCTGCAACTTTCAAGCTCGCTGCTGGTATTTCCTATCGTCACATGCGAAACATGACAGGTAAGTTGATGCACTGGACTTACTTTTGTGACTGAGAAGCTAAAGTTAAGGAGCTGATGGTCAGCAATGAATGGAATTAATTTCACTCAGATATGACTATAACATTAGTTTGTGTTTGTATCATGTAACAGAGTTATGTTCAAGATGTTTATACAAAAAACATTATTAATACCATACTGTATATATCTGGTAATGTGTTTTTATAAAGGCCAATGTTCTGGAGTTCTCCAGAATCAATCAGAACTTTTGTCAACCTGAACTATTGGTTGCTTTTTTGACATGTTTGTGGGGTAACAATGATTAGTTGGTTATAAATTCAGGTCAGGAAAATCATGCTGTCTATTATAATCTGTTTTTACAGTATTGAAAGGAAGTATAGGTGATTGGGTACAATATATTGTATTGAGTGGAAGGTATTGCAGGATAATGTAGTGATGTTTGCATAAGCAAACATAAAAAGCAATTGTGTTTTGGCATGGCCTGTGTATATATGTCTGTGTGTGTGTGTTTGTTTGTATGTTTGTATCTGATTTTCCTGTGCTTGCAGGTTTGCAGAAGAATGCGATTGTGGCGATCCACCACAAGCTCAGCTCTCTGTCAGGTCCAGGGCCCAGCAGTTGGATCAGCCATGTCCGTCGCAGGAGCTCACTGCTTAGTAAGAGCCCCCCCACACACACACACACACACTTTATATGTGCATCCAGTCACTCACAACACATAACAGTTGCCGATAACTGTCATTGTAAACTCCTCTCCCCTTCTCTCTCTTTCCATTTCTCCCTGTCTCTCTCTTGCACCATCTGATATATGCTTGCATGCTGCACGCATCATTTGTTTACTGCTTAAACCTACGCCTTTGCTTGGTGTGTTTATCCACTGTACTTCCTCTGTGCGTGTATGTGCGTGCGTGTTTGTGTGCGTGTGTGCATGTCAAAACCAGGCAGCCGAATTGAGGAGGAGCGGGCGTGCACTGAGGTGGACCTTGCCTATGTAAAGCAGGGACAGGAGGCCTTGCAGAAATCTATCAGCATTCTCAGTGAACAGGATGGCTGGCAGACAGAAATTATTACAGTAATCATGCATCCAACCTCTCTAATATGCTGCATGTGTTAACAATGCTGTGCAAATCTCCTAAAAGGAGTATTAGGTCTGGATATATGCTTACAGTGCCTGTGACTATGTTTGAAGATGCACCTGCCATTTCATGAGGGGTAATTATCCAAAGAACCATTTCATTAACCCCATGCAGAACCTGACCCAACAGAATTGATAGTTCATATAGAAAATGGAATATCCACTAAAATGTGTGACAAAAAGAATCCTAAAAAGAAATGTTCTCCAGGAAAATGTCATCAATTCATGAAAAACTAAACCTAGCAGGATTTTGCTGGTATGAGGTTAAGTGAAAATTATGTTCCTAAGATTTCTCAGAACCAGGTATTGAATGGGATCACATTGAAAGGCAATTAAACATTCACATCCTTGTGCATTATCTCACTAAAAAGGTGTTGCTTAAAGGTAGAGCCATACTTAAACACCCATATGCAGGACTTCTTCCTTTACTTACAGGGAGAATATGAATTTGCACCACCATATGTCTATAATACCAGTGATTACTGAGTAATGTTGCAATTGTGTGTGTGTGTGTGTGTGTGTGTCTGTGTGTGTTTCTTTCTCCAGGCCAGTGGTGATAAGGTTTTGAGCAAGGTGCTGCCGGACATCGGTAAGGTGTTCAAGCTGGAGGTGGTGCTGGAGCAGCACCCTGACGACCTCTATAATGAGTTGGTGGACAACATGGAGCAGATGGGGGACTGGAACCCAAACGTCAAACAGGTCAAGGTGAGAGGGCTGAACACCTGATCCGGAGGGCTGGAAGCTTCCCATGGCCAGTAGCTAGTATTATAAAAGTGTATATGCATTTTTTTGTATGTAATGTGATTTTGTGCTATTGTTTGATACGTAGAAGCGTCAGTTTTGAATGGTGACCTATTGCATTGTTCTACCATCTCCTCCCCTAACTGCTTGATTCAAAAGACCAGTCCCTCTCCTCTTGCTTAACAAACTCTTCTGGTTTTCTCAGTTGATGTGTGAGTATTTTAAAGTACTCTTTCAGTGTGAACACTTTAAATGCAGATCCCTCTGTTTCTCCTCAACTCTGTCTTAGATTCTCCAAAAGATTGGCCAGGACACCATGGTCACTCACGAGGTCTCGGCTGAGACTCCTGGTAACGTGGTCGGGCCGCGCGACTTTGTAAGTGTGCGCTGCGCCAAGCGGCGAGGCTCCACCTGTTTCCTAGCTGGAATGTCCACCCAGCATCCGGGTATGCCAGAGCAGAAGGGCGTTGTGAGGTACTGCAGCTGTCTAAATCTTACAATAACAGGTTGAACAAAGCCAGACGATACCTGTAATGTATTTATTTTGAAGCTGTACTATGTGTAGTATGTATGCAACATCTCTTGGTGTTGAGTACGGATGGAAAAATCTCTTGGTGTTGAGTATGAATGGAACATCTCCATTTATCTTGGTGTTGAGTAGTCCATGGGAGCACAGGGGTCAGAAAGCAGCTGGTTCTGGAACAGCTCTGTCCAGGAATCCTGCCAGATGAGAGCCAATCTGGGCTAGCCAATCAGATTCCTGCCAGATGAGAGCCAATTTGGACCAGGCACAGGTCCAGAATCAGCTGTTGTGTCTCAATATTTAACATCTGGAATTGATTCACTGGTGTTATGTGACAGTTACAATAATTATAATCACCCTCTACTTGTTAACTGCTGATGAAAGTAGTATTTGGAGAACCTGAAGCAGAATTTGGAGCAAAGTTTCTCAAGCATTACATTGTGTGACCCCACCTTCAGGGCAGAGAATGGACCAACCTGCATTGTGATGCGTCCAAGTGCGGAAGATCCAGACAAGACAAAGTTTACCTGGTTATTGAGCATAGATCTTAAGGTGAGGATTCCAAACGTACAGCATATCATATATAGTGACATTCATTTCCACAAATTATCCTTACCTAGGTATTTTATCACACCATATATTTCTCACTGAATGCCTTTATCTCCAAGTACTGCAAATAGCAATGGCATAAAGTTTGAAAGTCTGTATTAAGATGTATATTTTATTCATATCCAATAGAATTCTGACCTCTCTACACTCTCCTGGTAATTTCAGTTTGAATCAATAACCATACTGCGTCCTTTCTCTAAACATATTCTATATTTAAATTCTATCCAAAAACCTACAAAACTTGTAAACAACTCCACCCACTCTACTTTACCTTTTCATCATGGGAACCGCATAGCCCACACCAAGATTCGCAGCGAGTTCTATGCTTACTTTCTTTCCTCAGTACATGGTCTGATTTGCCTCTCTTTGTCTACCCAGGGCTGGATACCAAAGACAATCATCAACAGGGTGCTGTCCCAAACCCAGCTGGACTTTGCCAACCACCTGCGCCAGAGGATGATGGTCAGTGGTGGGCTGGAGGCGGCTGCTCTGGCCTGCTGACCCCTCTGGCCTGTGGCTGCACGTCGGACGCTTGGCTCCTGAGCGCGGGATTCGCTGGCAGCCTCCTTCTTAAGTACAGACTTGCCCAGCCATGATCTCCTTCACACCCACTTTTGTAAATACTACAGTACACACATGATTCAAGAGGAAAATGTTGCCCAACCCCCAATCAGTTTATAATAGCTCAGTGGAGTCTGAATGCCCCATTCCATTCCTGACAGGTATTTTGAATCCAAACTGTAAATGTAGCAGAGTATCTGGATGCACAAGCTCCTTTTACCATCCTGTTGGTCTGCCAACCTGTGTGTCCACTGCCTTCTGCAAATTGTTCTGCCATTTATCTAGTTCTCTCTAGTCCAAATGTCTATGTATTTCCAATCACATGTGGTCACTTTGTTTGTATAAAGAAAAACACTTTTATCTTTAATATTTATTACGTTTATGTCATTGCCTGTCACCCTGGGTAAGGATGTCTGCCAAGTGAATAAACAGAAATTATCTAAATACGATTGGAAGTGTGTTTTACTGTTTTCACTAAATGCTTTTGTTCCCACCTTGATTTGCTCAATATAGCATTCAGGTGCTTGAGGAAGCAGACATATAGTTGCTGTTATCTTCTTGATTCTATCTGAGCACACTGACTAATATCAAGTGTGCTTTGTACAAAGGTTGCTTGTTGGGGTCACAAATGTGCATTCTTGGTCTGTAAGTCCTCTTTTATGAACGAGTTCCTTTGCATGTGTTGCATTATGTACACCGTGTTCCAAATTATTATGCAAATTGGATTTAAGTGTCAAACATTTATTTTTTGTTTTTCCAATTAAACTCATGGATAGTATTGTGTCTCAGGGCTTTGAAATCAATCTCAGACACCTGTGATAATTAGTTTGCCAGGTGAGCCCAATCAAATGAAAACTAAGAAGGATGTTCCACATTATTAAGCATGCCACAGGTTTCAAGCAATATGGGAAAGAAAAAGGATCTCTGCTGCTGAAAAGCGTGAAATTGTGCACTACCTTGGACAAGGTATGAAAACATTGGATATTTCGTACTGTGAAGAAATTTGTCGCTGATTCAGAGCACAGGCGGGTTCGTGCAGACAAAGGCATAATAAGGAAGGTTTCTGCCAGACAAATTCATAGGATTAAGAGAGCAGCTGCTAAAATGCCATTGCAAAGCAGCAAAGAGGTATTTGAAGCCACTGGTGTCTCTGGAGTCCTGCGAACCTCAAGGTTCAGGAAGTGTGCATAAACCACTATTCGGCCACCCCTAAACAATGCTCACAAGCAGAAATGGTTGCAGTGGGCTCAGGAATACATGAAGACTAATTTTCAAACAGTTTTGTTTACGGATGAGTGCCGTGCAAACCTAGATGGTCCAGATGGATGGAGTAATGGATGGTTGGTGAAAATGGGTGGCGGAGTCATGTTTTGGGCCGGAGTGAGCTGGTAGGCCCCTTTAGGGTCCCTGACGGTGTGAAAATGATCTCGGCAAAGTATGTAGAGTTTCTGACTAACCACTTTCTTCCGTGGTACAAAAAGAAGAACCGTGCCTTCCGTAGCAAAATCACCATCTCATGCTGCAAAGAATACCTCTGGGTCATTGGCTGCTATGGGCATAAAAGGAGAGAAACTCATGGTGTGGCCTGCATCTTCCCCTGAGCTCAACCCTATTGAGAACCTTTGGAGCATCATCAAGCAAAATCTATGAGTATGGGACTGGAGGCAGTTCACATCCAAGCAGCAGCTCTGGGAGGCTATTCTGACATCCTGCAAAGACATTAAAGCAGAAACTCTCCAAGAACTCACAAGTTCAATGGATGCAAGAATTGTGAAGGTGATATCAATGAAGAGGTCCTATGTTAACATGTAACTTGGCCTGATGTTTTTGATTGAGATAACTTTTGATTTAATTTATATGACTACTTAATGCTGCCAATTCAACAAATGACCATTTTTAGTTCTTTACAACCTATAAAATGTCTTGAAACTCTGTTGTGCATAATAATTTGGAACAGTGCATATTGAGTTTTGTATTTTTTAAAAAAATATTGTTATCATTGGGAGATTTGTTCAATAAAATTTTAATTATACTCTAACGGTTGATAACTTGAAAATTATACTGACTGTCATTTGCATTAACTATTTAGGAAAATCCGAAAAAAAAAGTAATTTGCATAATCATTTGGAACGCAGTTTGTGTGTGTGTGTGTGTGCGTGCGCCTGTGCATTTGTGTGTGTGTGTGTGTTTGTGTGGTGTGTCTATACAAGTGAATAATACTGAGCCGATGAATTCATGAAAATGTCCTTCGTGCCTGGTGGACATTAGTGTGCACAGGGTGTTTGCCAAAGCAAGCAGGTGTTTGGCAATTCGCATGTGTGCGGGAAACCTCACAGCCCTTTGAAAGCACGGTTCAGGCGAGCTTCACACATTCCAGGATATGAGGTAGCCCTGAAGCCTGCGCCAGAGGAAGTCTGACCCCTGCATTTTCACGCTCGTAACATTTTCCTATGATGTATATTTTAACAGGATCCAAGAAGAGACTGGAGAGGCATGCTCTTTTCATGACTTTGAAATGCAACCTGTCAAGACCGTTTCCACACTGTCAGTGGCCGGCCTGAATAAAACAAATGCTGAATCTGGGATCCATGTAAATTCATACGACTGATTGGTAATGATGAGTTCACTACTGTTCCCTGTGGGCATATATGCATTTTGAAGCCATACAGCAAACACAGGTTAATGTTGATGTCTGGCACAAAGAAAATGAAGTGCCTACAGTTAATGTTATTGCATTCTGAACACCACAAATGAGATTTTTAGATTTTATTTGATGAAATTCATTCTCTGACTACATTCAACTGCAGAATTTGGAAGGTAATTCTTCTCCATTTGTCTAAGAAAACTAAATCTGGACATTGCTTTTATCCTCTGCTAGAGAAAAAGTGTTATATATTATGCCTGGTATTTAATGAGAGGGATGTCTTTAGTTTGGCCTTGTATGTGTTGCCTTAACCTCTGAAGAGTGCAAGTGACACATGTTGCAGATCTCCTGTGGATCAACCTAAAACAGATGCTTTGAGGGGCTGATGTCCTCTTACACCATTAACTGTTGTCAAGGGTACCTGCAATTACTGTGGACAGGAGAGGGTTTCAAGTATGAGCATATGTCCACAGAGAAACACATCATTAGCCTAATTTACTAGCCATCTCTGAAAGTCTGGGAAAGCTGATTTGAAGTCAACACCGGGTCATGTACTAAGAGTTTCACATATTGTGCTGCTGACTGTATTCTGTTGCAGCATCATAAATGTACATCAAATGCAGAAACATCATGTGTATGAACAATGGAAGTTAAAAACATAGGCAAATACTTACTGTGAAAGGAATTGAGTAATGTTTTACTTACATTGTTGTAAGAAACTTTGAAGAGTGATATGCTAAACTTGTGTGGCCCCCCGTAAGTCTATAGCTAGCTTTACACGACAACGATCTGAACACAATCCGCAAAAGTGGCGTTGCGTTCCCACTTTTTATTTTGCGTTGACAAGCGTCTTTGGGTGGAAATCTGCATGCACACGGTGACGCAAAAGTGTGTGAAATTTGATGTACAGTAGTATGCATGCCAGGTGGCTAGGTGGTAGGCCTACTGTGAAGCACTGCAACAACACCAAGAGCGTGCGCATGCATTGAAACTTCCTTCTACTTCTCTCCGTAGTAGCGCGAAATAGCCCACAGTCGAAAACCTAAGCTAAGGCAACTTGAATGTCCGACTGATGGAAATAATCCGACATGTTTGTTGTCGTTTGGCTGTACTGCACATGGATATGACGTCAACGCATATGCGAGGATAGCCAGCGTGAGCAGCTCAGAGCACACTTTTGCGTTTTCAACCCTTTAGACGGGAACGCAACGGTGGAGCGTCTTTAAGATTTCCACTCTGGAGGGTGGGTTCATTTTTTTGCGTTTTTAAGCCCCAAAAACGCTGTCACCGTCTAAACGAAAGGCACATCCGATAAAACATCCGATTGTTGGTTTAACCCGGGAGCGTTGTCGTGTAAAGCCGGCCTAATGCAGGGCTGACTGCATATAACCAAGCAATACACGAGCAGGGATACCCTAAAACAGCTAGTATAAAAGTGTACCTCCTCTGTGCTCGTCAGTCTATGCATCCCAAAAGGTTTGAAACGCACACACACACAAACAGTGGCGTCGTTGGCAATCACTCGGCACCACCTTAGCCCATAAGAAGACAATAAAACCTGCACTGTAAAAAATGACACTACATCTTACTGCAGTAACACATGTATACTTTACTTACTATAGGCTGACCTAGTGTTCTTACTAGAGTAACATTAGTAATGTGCCGAACTTGCAACAATGGGGTCTAAAACTTGAGATACACGAGTAAGCTTCACAACTCAGACCTGAGTAAACTGGACTCACACAGTGCACACGCGCACAGTTAGCAGAGGGAGCTTTCTGGATTCCACAGCCAACGGTCGGCAGTGTTACGGTGTGGCTGACTTTTGGGATGGGAGTGTAACGCAGCTTCACCAGTGACTTGCTCTGTCCGGTAAGTTTACAGTATGTATTAATGTGTCAAATGTTTACAATATAGGTTGAACTAACAGCATTTGTGCAAAACTGTACATTCGGTTTCATTAACAGCTGGGGTAATGTTAAGTTCAACTTGCTAAGTGGCCGATATATGCGCTAGCTGCTAACAGTTTGCAGCTAACTGATAGCAGCTATGCGAGTTAACACCAAAGATCTTTGTTAACACTGCCTCAGACCATGCAGAGCAGAAAACAAATATTCTAGGTATTCAAGCCCTTTGATATTTTTTATGTTATCGAAGTTATGAGGAAGTGGTGGTGCCTGGGGTCTAGAACTAGGCTGTATAAATTTGCCAATAGCAGTCGTCTTCATGAGCTCTCTTAATGAAGTTTAGTTCTAACGTTAGCCATTTCTCATGAGAAAAACTTTGTTAGCATGCTAAGTTGATTCAAAACGTGTAAAGATTAAACTGTGTATGGTTTTACGTCCATATTCCTACTGTATTGATAAAACAATTAGGATAATTGGACTCATAACCTTACTGACTGAGAAAGCCATGGTCTTTTATCTAAAATCTTTTTCGCTGTGATTTAGCAAGAGGACTTAGGTTGCAGTGTGTGGAATTTGAACTAATGTGCCGCTATTGAGGTGCAAAATGGCATCCATATAATTCCAACGTATGATTGACATTTTAAATTCTATTGTGATAAATGTACTAGGCCTGAAATAGAGAGAAAATTAAGCTGCCAAATCATAATATTTTTAGCTTAACAGTATTAATTAGGTCTCTGGAGAAATAATTTAAATGAACATTTAATGTGATAAACTTAATCAGCTGTTAAACATGGCCAATAGATGCATATTGATAATAATTTTGCCCTCTTTTTCTTTTTGCAGTTGGAAAACTGAAAATGCAGAGCAATGAACTGGACATGTAAGTTGTGCTTGTTTGGATGTGAAGTCAGAGGTCAGTTGCTCAAACACTACTGATTGAAACATGGAGGTTACACCAGAATACTAACTAAAAAAAAACTGCAGAGGGTGGTGAAAACTGGCCAACGCATCACCGGGTTCCTCACTTCCCTCCATCAAGGCCATCCAGGGCAAGTGATGCTTGCGTAAGGCGCAGTCATCATCAGAGACTGTTCTCACCTCAACCACAGACTGTTCACCCCCCCCTCTGGGGCGTTACAGGTCTCTCTGCACCCAAACCAGCAGGTTCAGAGGAAGCTTCTTCCCTGCGGCTGTCACCCTACTGAACTCTAGCTCTGCATCCCGGTGACAACCAACCAACTAAGCCCCCGCCCAATGCCTCCTTGCCTGTGCCTGTTGAGGTGTCCACCATGACCATGGAAACCTTGACGGGGGACACCCAACCCCCAAGGACAATTGCACTACCCTATTCCACCCATAGTGTTCTATTTATTTACAAATGTACATACTGTAATTACACTTATACATGGCATTTTCTACTGCTCTTCATACTATTCATCCTGCACATACACGTATTCTTACTACTGTTATAATGTTACTGTTTCTGCACTACAGTACTGTTACCACACTGCACATAGCTGTATACTGTACATATATGTCTATATGGTTCATACCGAATATCCATATTTATTCTGCTAATACACTGCACATATTTATACCTAATTTATATTACTCTAAACCACCTTCTGTAAAACCAACTGTATACTACTGTTTACACCGCATATTTCTTATGCTGTCTATGCACCACCTGTCTTTGTATATCAGATTGCATTTTTCTGCTTTTTTTGCACTTCTAGTTAGATGTAAACTGCATTTTGTTGTCTTTGTACTTGTACTCTGCAAAATGACAATAAAGTTATCTAATCTAATAGTGCCAACTATTTGTGTACATTCTGCAAGGAAACTTTACTATCCAACATAAAGTACCCTTTACAACTTAAAGTAAGGGTAACTCATTTAACAGTAGTAAATACAACTTTGTTTCAAGTAAGCTTTACTTGAGGGCATGAAGTAAACTTTACTAGTTGGAAGTAAGTAACCAGAACTTAAGTCTTAAGTAAGGATAACTTCTAAGTAAGCATTACTTGTAGACATCAAGTAAACATAACTTGGAAGAGAAAAGTTTTGTTTACTTAACTTATTTAAGGCAACGAGTTTCCACCCTTTTTTCAAGTAACCATTACTTATTTTTTACAGTGTACCTTAGTGCATGAAACCCCAGTAACCATTATAGTCTTACAATAACAGAATGTTTGTACATACTGTACCTTGCGCTACAAACAGCACCCCGAAACATTGCTACACTCCAACACGTTCGCAGCTAGCTACAGTGGATGGCAACCGGCATGAGGACCCCAGGTGCCTATACACCTGCCTGCTCTCAATGGCGAACCTCTCCCACCCACATTTGGTGACGTAGAAATAAGGGGAAAAGCAAGCGTGGGGCAGAGAAGAGAGAGGTGAGGGAGAGTGTAAGGGACCGATCAGTGAGGCATGGAGGGTTTTTATTACCCAAAGAATGATCAAAAATTGACAAAGTCTACAAACTGATCATTAGGCCTATAAAAGAGGTCAACCAAAAGTATAATAACGACCGTGACATAGTCTGAACAAAAAACTGACCTGAAACAATAGGGAACATATATATCGGTTTGGCCAAACCAAAGGACACAAAAAGGGGATACACTAAATACATAGACTTAAATCATAACACAGAGCAAAGTAACTAAGGCCAAATTCCCCCCTCGGGCACATGGCAGACGTGGTACGGTCTAATAGGTCGGCACCCAGACTTAGGTCCTCTCAGCCCTCAGCCACACCTTTGCCCAACCAGGAAGGGAACGCCTCCAACGCTCAGCCCAGGTAACTCAAGACAAAGAAACACATGATTAGTAACAAACAACTTATATAACCTTACAGTGTTAAATGTGTGCACCCATATAAAACAATGTAAGGCTAAAATACAAAAACTAATAAAGTAAATAAATGAAACAAAATGTTGAGTGAGTTATTTGAATAGAATAGCACATGTGACCGCAAACAATAAAATGTGCAGCAAATTCATGATGTACCAAAAGAAACTAATAATGTACATTTGTAAAGTGAGGGCTTGTGTTACCATGTGTGGCTGTGGCCATCACAGAGAGAAAAGAAAGTGCCTCAGACCTACAGGCCACACTTGGAGCACGATAACAAGTCCATCCACATTTGTGGATCCACAATATGTCGTTGTTATATATTATGATGATTGTATTGTTGTTATGGCATATTGTGTCAGTCCAGGTATAACGCTAAATCCAGATTCACATGTTCTCGGTCCAGATTTTTAAAAAAAATAATTTTCTGTGGTTCTTTTTCTGTGGTTCTTTTTTCCTTTTCTTGGTTCTAAATGAATGGCCTGCGTGCTCACATATTTTTCTCTTCTGGATATAAACCAGAAGATAAAATGTGCCACAGAAATGTCTGAAAAAATTGTGGCAACTTCATGACTGTCACAATCAAAACCGAAATAATTGAAATGTTCTTCCTTACAATGCCTTATCTGCAAGTGTGCCTCATCGGTGTCAGCAAAGTGTTGCCGCAATGACAATTCAAAATCTTCTTGCTCTTCTTGTTCTTTTTCTTCTTGTTCTTCTCTGACTTTCTCTGTTTGTGTGGTGGTGATGTGGTTGGCTCAGGATATGGGCTAAGGGCCCCACACAACATCAGCCTCCACCACCCAGGAGTGCAGTGACCACAGAAGGGGTTGGTCTGGTGATGTCAGAGGATTACTCCTTTGAGACTTTGAGAAGTTTGGGGATCTGTGAGGTGCAGCATCTTTAAGGTAAGCTGAACCAGTGCTTTCACCTTGGAACACTGAGTGGAAAGGTCTGCTTCAACTACTTTATCTTTTAGTTTATAGTTTGTCTATGGAAGAAAAACATTGCTAAGGCATTAGTAATCAACCAAAAGGGATACATGATCATTAGTGGAAATGTCAGAATGATCATAACTGCATGCATTGGTTTTGGCTACAAATAGACAAATAAGCTGCAGGCATGCTCAAAAGTCAAAGTCAAAGTCAGCTTTATTGTCGATTTCTTCACATGTTCCAGACATACAAAGAGATCGAAATTACGCTTTCACTATCCCACGGTGAAGACAAGACATATTTTACCATTTAAGTCCACAGACAAACATAACATTCAAGCAAAACAAAAAGTAAGTAAATAAGTAAATAAAAAGGGCACATATAATAATGAAAAAATAAGAGCAGCAAAATTTGGTTGAAATTGTGCATAGACAGTCAATAAAATACTAGTGCAAAGTCAGGCCAATAAAAGGCTTTGGGTAGTTCTGTTTGACCTAAGTAAGAAAGAAAGTGGCATAGTGGTGCAAGTTATGTAAGAGCAGCAGAAGTGTTGTGTTTTCAGGACAACAACAACAAGTTGTAAAGTGTACAAGTGCAAGTGGAGAGGCAGGCGGCCATTGTGGGTCCAATGTCCAGGATGTTATGTAGCTGAGGGTGGAGGGGGAGAGGAGGGAGAGAGTTCAGCATCCTTACAGCTTGGTGTATGAAGCTGTTGGTGAGTCTGGTAGAAAAGCGGGAGCGCAGGCTTCTGTACCTCTTCCCAGAGGGCAGTAGATCAAACAGATTGTGAGCGGGTGACTTGCATCACTCACAATTTTGGTCGCCCTTGCGGGTGAGGTGGGTGGTGTAAATGTCCTTCAGGGAGGGGAGTGAAGCACCAATAATCCTTCCAGCTGTGTTCACTGCGCGCGCCGCAGGGCTTCTCCTGTTGTATTCAGTGCAGCTTCCGCCCCACACAGCGATACAGCTGGAGAGGATGCTCTCAATGGTGCCTCGGTAGAATGTGGTCATGATGGCTGGTGGAGCACTTGCTCGCCTGAGTTTCCGCGAGGAAGTACAGGCGGCGCCTGAGCTCTTCGCCAGTGATGCAGTGTTGGTGGTCCAGGAGAGGTCTTCACTGATGTGCACCCCCAGGAATTTGGTGTTGCCGCTTCCTCTCCACCACAGCACCGGCCGATGGTCAGTGGCAGGTGTTGGGTGTGACCTCTCCGGAAGTCAACAACAATCTCTTTGGTCTTGCTGGACGCTCAGCAGGAGGTTGTTGTCCCTGCACCACGTGGTCAGATGGTCGACCTCCAACCTGTATTGAGTCTCGTCGCCTTGGTGATGAGACCCACCAGAGTTGTGTCGCCAGCAAATTTCACTATGTGATTGTTGCTGTAGGTTGCAGTGCAGTCATCGGTCAGCAGTGTGAAGAGCAGCGGACTGAGCACGCATCTTGGGGGCCCCCTGTGCTCAGTGTGATGCTGCTTGAGGTATTGCTGCCAACACATACTACTTGGGGCCTCTGACAGAGGAAGTCCAGTAGCCAGTTGCAGAGGTAGGTACTGAGTCCCAGTTTGTCAAGTTTGCAGATGAGTTGTTGTGGTATTATGGTGTTGAATGCAGAACTGAAGTCTATAAACAGCAATCTCACATATGAGTCTCTTTTTTTCCAGGTGGGTGAGGGCTGGGTGGAGGCAGAGCAGATTGCATCCTCTGTAGACCGCTTGGCTCGGTATGCAAACTGGAAGGGGTCCAAGGTGGGGGAGAATGGCTTTGATATGTGACATGACAAGCCGCCAAAGCACTTCATGATGATGGGTGCCAGTGCCACAGGGCGGTAGTCATTGAAGCAGGATGGAGCAGTTTTCTTCGGCACAGGTATGATGGTGGCAGCTTTGAAACATGATGGGACGATGGCTTGCTTCCAGGGAAGCGTTAAAGATGTCTGTGAAGACATCCTTAAGCTCCCCTGTGCAGTCCTTCAGCGCATCTAATCTGGGATGTTGTCTGGACCTGTTGCCTTACTGGTGTTGATAGCAGCAAGTGTCCTCTTCACGCTGTCGGCAGAGAGGCACAGGGCTGCCTATGTAGAGGGGGATGGGTCTTCTGTGGGCAGGTGCTGTTTTGTGCTTCAAAGCGAAAGCAAAGAAGCGGTTCAGGTTGTTGAGCAGAGGGATGTTGCTCTCACAGCCTGTGGCGGGCTTGTAGTCCCGTGAGGGCCTGAATGCCCTGCCATAGGCTTTGTGCGCTCCTGCTGTCTCTTTGAAGTGGGTGGTTATCTTATGAGTGTATTCCTTTTTGCTTCCTTGATGCCACGTGGGACAGGTTGGCTCTCGCTGTTTTCATGCCAGCTTCATCCCCAGCTCTGTAGGCTTTGTCTCTGGCCCTCAGCAGCCTGAGGACATCCCCCTGTCAGCCATGGCTTCCAGTTAGCCCGAAAGTGATGATGTCTTTTGTGTGGGTCACATCATCGATGCACTTGGTGATGTAAGAGGTTACAGTGTCTGTATACTCCTCTATGTCTGTCCGGGTTGTTGTAAGTGGCTGCCTGCTTAAACATTTCCCAGTCTGTTGTGTCAAAGCAGTCTTGAAGAGCATTGAGGCTCCCTCAGGCCACACTTTTACCTGCTTATTTAACCGGTTTGTTCGCTTTTACCCTTTGTCTGTAGCGCGGCATTAGCATAACAGTGATATGGTCTGAAAGTCCAATGTGGGGAGGGGGGTGGCTTTGTATGCTCCTTTGTGTGTAGTGTAGAACAGGTCCAGGATGTTATCTCCTCTTGTTGGAAAATCAACATGCTGGTGTAGCTTTGGAAGTACAGTTTTAAGATCAGCATGGTTAAAATCTCCAGTGAAGATGGTGAAACCGTCCGATGGTGAAATATGCACACATCACACTTTTGTATTGCTCCTCTGTAAAGCGACCTTGGGTTTGAAAAAGGTGCTATAGAAATAAAAAGATCAATAAATATTATTGATTTCATCATTGTTATTATTATTATTATTATTATTGCACAAAGGTATCACCAAACTTAATAGAAATTCTTAGCTTTATTTCTAAGTAAGATATTTTATTTTTAGATTATTACCTCACTTGAATACTGTGATAAGTATACCAAAGCTAAAACATTAATTATTTGATCATCTAGACCAGCGCCTTACTGTCAGGGCTCTTACGCCCTCTATGGTCATGAAATATTCTCGCACTGAACATGACTACACCGGAAGAGAGATTAAAAACCACAATTCCCATCACGCTTCAAATTACTGTAACAGTGGAAGGGGGAAGGGAAGCCGAGATTGGAGGGAGACAAACTGAGGTAAAAATAAAAAGCGATATTTTTTTACAACATTTGGTGTAGAGATGCAAGCTGATATTGAACCTTTAGAGGCTGTTGTTGCAAGTATAGCTTTGTTTGAGATTTGCATCATAAACGGTTTCTTTGCGAAAAATAAGAGCAACCTAGTTAGGACTGCACAAAAAGATTTAGCTAGATTTAGCTAATGTTAACATTATCTGCTAGCAAGCAGAGCTAGCATTACCTCCCCAGTTACTTTTACACTAACGCAAATATCAGTTGGTAGCTGTTAGCTAACGTTAGCCTGTTCTGAGGTAAAGTGACGGTAAGCAATGAGCGGCGGTAAGCGTGAGTTGTCGTTCTGTCATGTTTGAAAACTTAATTTAGACGGTATCTTAGATACAATGCATTCTTCTTGCGGGTTTATGTTTTTTGCATTCTTTAGGGTTGATTAACTTTTTATGCGTGATATTATGACAGATAATATGGACTGCTAACGTTGAATCATGAGCTAGAGCTAGCTAGATAACGTTAACGTTAGAGTTTGAGTTGGAATTATTGTAGCTACTGAGATAACTGACAAGCTATTGGTCATCCCGTTTAGAAAGTATTTGCAATCACCAACTATGTACTGTTTTCAACATTTTACAGCACATGATGTATGCACGTCTTGCAAACTTTTACCAGCTTTATTTTTTCATCCGAGATAACGTTATACCGCATAAGTTACCTTTGCATTCGACAATGATCTGTCGCCAAGTTTATTCATTAAAAAGATGTTGTGACAGGGTTGGTAAGTGAAACGGCAACGTTCAGTGCGCTGTTGGATACTGTAGCGCTTGTGTGGTTAAAATGTTACTGATGGTTGTTGTTAGAGACGGAGTTGCCAGAATGATTTACCCCGCTGTTAGGTTTTAAAGTGACATGACTGGTGATTTCTCTGTTTGCGTTTAACCCCAGTGCGACAGTAGCGTACATATTTTGTCGCTATCTTTCCTCTGTCCCTTCTGTCTAATTTTATTGCGTGGTATTTGCCTTGCTAGCTTGTATGTGAAGATGACAGAAGGCGATGATGTCATTGATAACCCCTCCCATACTCATCAATATGACAAATAGAGTGTCCTTTGGCTAACTATTGAGAAGACACTGATCGAACTAAGCTGTAACGCCATGGCTATAGTGCTCTAAATAGAGAAAGACGTAGGTTTTTCCAGGTTTTAGCTGATGTTGAAGTTGCATTCTTGAGATGGTAAGAAATGCAGGATTTATCGATGACGTCATCGATATGCGTTTTATATTGCGCCTGTAAATTTGTCAGAGCAATTACCAGGACTCAATGACAGAAGTAATCATATTTTCATTTTAAGTGCTTTGTGCTTTTTGTCTCCAATATAACGTTGCACGTGTATTTTGCCAATTCAAACGTGTTGTGTTACCGTGGTGAAACTTATGCAGCCTCTCTTTGTGTCTGCATGTATGCCGATAAAATAGGTCACCTTTTGAATGTTACTTAATTCAGTTCATCAAGCTGCATAATCCTTACGTTTGCAAAACGACTTTTGCGTTAATTAATATTGTACCAATGTGTGCTGTGTACCAACAAAAGGCTGCTCTCTTTGTTGCATTTTAATAACTTCCCTCTCCTGTCTTTTCAGAGCCATCCATTTGACGGAAGTTCCACAGAATCGTCCACTGGTTGCAGCTATTAGCAGGTGACACACTCACAGGCACACATACACACACACAGGCTACATGATCGCGGAACAAGACCATTGTCAAAGACCTCTGTACTTTTCACTAATCTGGGGATTCATGGGAAGAGCTTGTAAATAGGCTCTCTTTGGTCTCTCTGTCCACCCTTTCTGACGTTCATAGGAATTTGTCTCGTTGCTTTGCAGAGATCGGTGGGGATTCCAGGAGAGCCATGGGGGTTGGGAAGCAGGAGGCGACCCGGGCCCGTGCCCCCAGCGCCGCGCTCACAGCCTGGCTCCTCTGATGGAGCGTCCCAGTGGACGCCCTCTCAACTACGCCTGGCACGGAGGACGAGGAGAAGGAGAGGGAGTTTAAACGCCACTCTTCTGCCTGATCCGAAGAGGTCAATTACCGCCGTAGCCACAAACTACTCCATGCTCTCACTCTCTCTCTCCAAACGACACAGGAAGCAAACAGCTTGACCCTTGGTGGTAAACCTCACAGAACCCGCCTGAAGTGACATCACCTTTTAGGAGAGCCACCAATCACCCTCCGTTCTCTTTCCTGATCCACCTGCACCTGTTACCTGTGGCTCCCACCATTTGCTTTGGTGCTCCCGAGCGAGTGCGGACCAGACTGTCAGAACGCTAAGGGTGAGAAAAGAGAGAGAGAGAGAGACAAAGAGACGGTGCGCTCGCGCTCTGTGACTGTGACTGCTCAAGCACCATGGCCATCTGGAGAACAGCAGAGCAGAGCGTCGCACCACCAGCGCTGGGCAGCCAGTAGGAGGGGCCCACCCCACCTAGCAGCAGCAGCAGCAGCAGCAGCCCGGCCGGCAAGCTCCAACACCCATGCCATGGAAGGGGACATCATCTTGGCCGCAAACACGGAGGTAAGAGCTGAGCGCTGAGCTGTCAGTGCAGCTACAGTCACGGCTGGGTGTGGGTGGGTGGGGGGGGGTTGCATACTGGAACAGCCTGAGTGCATACCAGTTATGTTTAGTCCAGGCTATGCTATGGAATATGACTCTGGGTGGGGGGATGCATACTCAAATCGCTTTAGTACATGTCAGTTTGACTGCGCTATGATGGAAGACATAATTATGTTTGTGTGTGTGTGTGTGTGTGGTGTGGGGGGTAGAGCTAATTTCCTTTCCTTGCAATTATTGAGGTGGTAGTGGATACTTAGGCCTGTGCTCAGCTCCTCTGAGTCCTCCCTTCTGGGAAGTCGTCTTTTAAGGGTCAGTTTCAGAGGTAAGGACTGAGGGCTACTAAAGTGCACGCAAGGGTCAGAATTTAGTCAGCCAGAATTATGGCAGAAAATCTATCAGCTCAATAGTATTAAGCAGGAAAAACCCTGAATTGCCGAATTGCCTGAATGGCTTTCTCAGCAGGAAATACATTTCCAGTCAGAACACCTGCTTTTATGCATTCCCATCTTTGTATAGAAAAGGTGTGTTGTATGAGTGAAAAAGAGCACATTGAATTTGTTGATGAATGGTAAATAGAGTGACTGCATGGCTGTCTGCTCTTCAACTCAAGCTTGCGAAACATTTCCCTTCTTCTTGGTTCACTTCCTATATAGCTATGAAGTGCTGACAATGGTACGTTTACTTTTGGATAGATTCGTTCAAGTTATTGAAACAATACAAGAAATGCCTTTCAGCTATTTCTAAAAATCCTGTAAATTCGTTGGAAATTGCTTATGCACTGGCTCCTACTTATTTAGCCACAAGTGTGCCTCTGTCATAGGAGATGCATCAAACATGTCTCCAACCATATCTAAATACCCCCCTTGACAGAAGTCTGAAAAATGTTTGACCTCTCCCTTATACATGTATGATCACACAGATACACAAAGAGACACTGTTTAGGAATACAACCTACAGGTAATCGTGACCGTGATTTCAGTCTCAGTAGGACATCAGATCATATTTGCACACACCAACACAAACAGACATTGAAATTGTCTATTTTAAATAGAAATGCTGATTAATTTGCTTTTTGCTCTCACAGTTTTGACACCTTCTACCAGTTTTGGTAACATGGCGCATCCATTGTTCTGGTGCACCTGCATAGCGCGTGCGGAGCAAGCATTTGTAATACCGCAATGAGTGGTTACAGACCTGTGACTATGGATGGGAGTTGGGGAGTTTGTTGAGTCAGTTTGTTGATCTGTTTCTGGAGTACTTAATGAAGTCCCTTGCCAGTCCAGATGACTCGCACTGGCCCGGCGGAGGTTAGAATTGACATCAGGTTAAAATAAAACTCTGTAGTCACGAATTTGATCGTGTTGGTATGAATATATGTTGTAGTATGTGATTCCTACAGTGTAAAAAAAATATACTAACGTCTTAGAAACGTTGTAAAATTATTGACATAGATTAAGAAAGCCACCGCTATGGCGATTTCAATGGTTAGATTGATTTGTTTAGATCCAGTGAAATTGCTGCCTTGGCAACGCTACGTCATGGCTTCGGGACTCTATTGACATCAGGTTTGGCATATGTAAGTTCTTGCTGAATGGTGGGGATGCGCACTAAGGAGGGTGGAATGAAAGATTCTTATTTTAAACACGCTACATCTCTTTGTTCTGTAGAGAGTTTCCTTGTAGTTTGAGGTCTGCTCTTTCTCTTCTCATTCACTTTCTTGGGTTTCACGTGCAATTTCTGATGTGCTATTGGTTTTCAGGGTTTGAATGGGTTGCCTCAAGAATGTAAGCAGACAGTGGATCTAACCAATGGACACTCCAATCACAAACCTGTGAGTATCCTATTTGTCAGTTCCAAGCACTAGAAGCGGTCACTCTCTTTCCACACATTACAGTACAGTATACACCTCTACTGGGCACTGTTTAACTTCCCAAGCACAGTCACGCAATGCAACGGCCCTGTGCTTCCTCTATACCATCTAGCGATTTGGCCTGTCACAGCATATCTACTGCACAGCACATGACAGCATATCTACTAAACAGCACAGGACAGCATATCTACTGCACAGCACAGGAGAGCATACCTTCTGCACAGCACAGGACAGGACAGCATATCTACTGCACTGCACAAGACAGGACAGCATATCTACTGCACAGCACAGCACAGGACAACATATCTACTGCACAGCACAGGACAGCATATCTACTGCACAGCACAGGACAACATACCTACTGCACAGCACAGGACAGCACATGACAGCATATCTACTGCACAGCACATGACAGCATATCTACTGCACAGCACAGGACAGCATATCTACTGCACAGCACAGGACAGGACAGCATATCTACTGCACTGCACAGCACAGGACAGCATACCTACTGCACAGCACAGGACAGCATATCTACTGCACTGCACTGCACAGCAGGACAGCATATCTACTGCACAGCACAGCACAGAACAGCATATCTACTGCACTGCAAAGCACAGGACAGCATATCTACTACACAGCACAGGACAGCATATCTATTGCACAGCACAGGACAACATATCTACTGCACAGGACCGCATATCTATTGCAGAGCACAGGACCGAGGATTTACAGTAGTGCCCTCATCTGAGCTGCTCAGTCCCAGAGTGCACTGCTCTGCACAGTCTTGTGAGAGCTGTGAGCAAGGTGAAGTGCACTGAAGCCTTTGTTTGACCCACAGGGGATGACCGCAGTAGCCAGGATGTTCTGTGCTATCTTAAGTGTTGATGATGATGAAAATGAGGGAATTAAAATTTAATACATTTAGATGGAGAGATAATAATACATAGCAGGTGCCCAAATGCAGCTTTTTCAGTGTCTGCATCAAGTGGTGAAATATGGATACAAAGGTTCACTGGCCTGTCTTAAGACACAAAAGAATGTACCCACCTTTGCTGACTTACTAATGTCAAGGCTTTTTGTTTAATGATCACTTCTCCTCCACACCCAACACATAGCTCTATACACATAGCTTGTCTTTGTTGTATTGTTTTTAAGTGTTGTTGTGTTTTCCCTTCTACTATGTAAAGCGACCTTGGGTTTGAGAAAGGCGCTATATAAAATAAACGTATTATTATTACATTAGTGCAGAGTATAGTGGAGGCCAGAAAGCCTCCCAACATAGTTAATTTTATTGCTATTTGGACTTGAATCCGTGACCCCGTGCTGCCCTTGCCATGCTCTGTGAGCTGACCTCTCGGAATTTGACCTGACCGTCTCTGTCGACTTGCAGGAGATGAATGGAGTGGCTCCAGGCCATGCCATCATTAAGGAGCACGCCAATGGAAACTCCCTTCACAAACCAGTGCCAGTGAGTACCTGGGACGGACATATTGCCTACATACATAAATACACATTCTGGGAAGATTGAGACAATAATATTGGCTATGTGGTTAATGGATGCGGATGGTAGTTTTTCACCATACCCATGCAAACACACACACACACTCACTCACCAACACACAACTCATGCACGTCTTGAGCAGAGCGCAATGAATCCTTGTTGTAGATCTCCGCGCTGAAACAGAATGGTCTGTTGCAGTCCCTGGCAGCAGGAGGTGATCAGCCTAGGACAGAAGGTGAGAGCGTGTGTGTGTGTGTGTTTGTGCCTCTGTTGTACTGTGCACATGTGTCTTTTCTTCACCCACCTCCTGAGTGCCTGTGTGTGTTAACATGCTTGCTAGTGCGTTGATATGTATTTGTTTACTGTTGAAGTACGTGTGTGTGTGTGTATGTGCGCTTGCTAGTGGGTTGATATGTATTTGTTTACTGTTGAAGTTTGTGTGTGTGTGTGTTCTCACCCTCCTCTCGGTGGCGTGTGATTGCAGAGGTGAACTCGGAGGTGGAGAGGGCCAGGGAGGAATGGGATGCCCTTGAGAGCATCCAGCCAGGTGAGCTCATCCTCCTTGTCGCCATGGGAACCACAGCTCTAATGTACTGCCTTACCTCAGCCACGCTAGCCTACCGCCATGGATACCAAACTCACTCGTCCAATCCAGAGACTTCCCAGACACTTTGATTGGGTCGGCCTCAATAGGAGAAAGGAAGAAGGAACATGGCATTAGGCTTTCACTTGCATTCAGACTCTCCTAAAATATTTAGGAGATAGTTTTGATTGATAAAGTTATTTCTCAAAATGCCGAAACTCCATCAAGCTCTCTAGTTCCTGTTTTTTTTTTTTTTTTAACATTTAGTGTAAACTCTCACATGCAGACGTGTATGATGTTGACATTCAGTTATCCTCTTCCTCAAAAATCATGTTGAAGTTGACAGAATAATATGACAGTTGCTAATAAGTGAGGATTTCAGTCCTGGGCTCATAGCAGCAAAAATACTGTGTTGTTTGTTATTCATCAACTCACCAACATCTTATGGCATGAGAACCTTAGAATGGAAGCAGTCTGCTCGTTGAGGGGTGGTGTGCAGCATTTACATTACATTACATTACATTACATTTGGCTGACGCTTTTTTAACCAAAGCGACTAACAACATGGTAAACAGCATAAACGGAATGCTTTTCCAAAGGGCGTCTGGAGTGGGGGTTAGTGGCCGTTGGGCGTTGGGCCGTCGGGGTTGTGATTTTAGCTTATCTGACGCTGCCCTTTCCTGTGCAGTTCTCCCCGAGGAGCTCGCTCCCTCCCTGCTCATCTCCTTCAACGAAGCCCTGCAGCACTTCCAGACCACAGACCTCGCAGATCTCCTGGTGAGTGTGTGTGTGTGTGTATGTCTGTCTGTCTGTCTGAGGGAGAGTCTCCTTGTGAGTGTTGTTAGAATGTGGTTTTTGGATTTATGTCCATTCGTTGAGACACATTTACTAAAAGTGAATAGCACTGTTAAGGTACACTGTGCCTTTTTATGAGGTTTTATATGGACCTGATATACATGACCACAGTTAGATAGACGTTTGATGAAATCAGTGGTCCGGGGATTTTATTTTTATTTTTAAAATAAACACTTCCCTGTTTTGCCTTCATTTCCCTAAACACAACAAATTTGTTCCTCCTCTGCCCCATCTCTCTTCCTCCTTTCATTGACATTTCTTTTTTGTGCCACCTACTCTGCTTTTTTTCTGTTCCCTTTCCCCAAACCTCTTTTTTTTTCTCTCTCTCTCTCTCTCTCTCTCTCTCTCTCTCTCTCTCTCTCTCTCTTTTTCTCTCTCTCTCTCTCTCTCTCTCTGCCACCCCTCCACTCCCTCATTTCTTCTCTTCCTGTCTATCCCTATCTCGCTCTCTCTGTTTCTCTTTCTCTCTCTCTCTCTCTCTCTCTCTCTCTCTCCCCTGTACAGAAGAACATCCAGCCCACCATTCGTAGGACGGGTCTGGCGGCCATCACACACTTCCTGTTTGGTCCGCCCCGACTGCACAAGGAGCTGCTGGAGGAGAGGGACCTGGTGTTTGCCATTGCACAGTGTGAGTACACGCACACACATACACACATACGCATACACAACCATGTCATAGAGGAATTAATTATTGTGTATATCTATGTAGCATCATACACAAAATGTATCCATAGCAATATGTACATAAAAAGCACTAAACACACACATATATACCATGAATATATACCATGATGCCCACAATTGGTCAGGTTTCCACTAACGTTCAATGTAGGCTTCCTCCTGTTCACACACACACACACACACACACACACACACACACACACACACACACACACACACACATATTTTGACTGCGCTGAGCAGGTGGAGATCTTGAGTGTTCTGTACAGCATGTCTCTCTCAGCTGCTGCCCTTTCCTGCTCCTACCTACAATAAGCTTGTCATGAGCAGTATTTGTGTGTGTGTGTCTGTGTGTGCATGCGCACACATGGGGTGATCAGACGGTAGGGCTGTGGCTGCTTGGCCAAGGGCCCAGTCCCTCAGTAACAGGATGTCCCCAGCAGAGTGTTAGAGCCCAGCTAGACACACACACACACACACATACATACACACACACACACTCAAATGCAAAACCTGGAATTAGAATAGAGGAGAACATAAGAGTCTCTTGCTTCAAACTCTACTCTACAAGACCATTCCATGCCTCTGTTCTGAGTCGCGTCGGTGTTGATGCAATTAGCTGTTGTATATTTTAATCCTTTTTCAATCTGGTGTACACAGACAGGACCTCTATTCCCAGCCCAGCTGTGGTTGAACCTTTATCAAAGAAAACAGTTGTCATGTTAGAAGTATAGCTGATTTTCCAAAAGTCGCCAGACATGGCAGGAGCCTTCTGACTGCAGTGCATGACATTGCCTAAAGGGTATTTTCTCAAACTGGCTAAGCTCCTAGCTCACAGTGGCTGGCTGTCCATGCTACTGCTTGTGCTGCCTGTTTCTAAACGGAGACCACGAGTGCCATTAAAGTCTTGCAGTACAACTTGTACTTTTTCCCAGGCCAAGAAGTTGATGCACTTTTAATGGCTGCCATTTTGGAAATGAGAGAGACAGAAATAGGAAGTCCTTATATGACCTGGAGGATCTTCATGCTTCATCATTTTTATTTTTTTTATTTGCTTGTCCTACATATGAGCAAACTGAGATCACACCCCAGACCACAAACACAAACACATACACATACATGCATACGCACTTTACATGTAATGCGATCTTAAGGAGCAGACACGGCAGGTGAAAACATCGTTTTTTCATGCACTGGTCAATTTTGAGATTTTGAGCTAGTATGTTACCTTAGCATGTATTCTATCACACTACTACAACAAAAAAGTCCGATTTACACATGTAGGTGTTTATTTCATTATATTGTGTCTACTGCCTGTATATTTCTCCTAAATTCAGCAAAAGTTAGCATTCTAACCTTGCATGCACTCACCGTGGTCCAAAACATAACATGTGTACTACCGTTGAAAGCTCTGTTTTTCCTGTATCACGCTATGTGATCCATATATGGACACTTCCTTTGTATCAGCAACCAATCGCTTTTAAAAGTTCAAAGGCGAGTCTAGGCTGAGAACGGAATCTCATTGGCTGTCTTTCAAGGCTGTTTTCTCAAAATGAGTTTCCGCCACACTCTGAGCTCAAAAAACCCACTTCAAAAAGCACACGACATACACCAAACTTTCTGGATTTATGCCTAACTATATGTCGAAGATTTCAACAGAGGGGTTTGTTGATATATTATTCCTAGCCTGACTTAGATGACATTTTATGCCTAAAAACATGGAAAAAGCGATTTTTTAGGGCTAGTGACATAATTTTCTGATTTACAGGATAACAAAAGTAGATATTCATAAATCCCTCTGTAAATGTTTTTCCCATCTAATATCTGAACACAATGAAAACATAATTTTGAACTTGGCTGTATCCAATGCTCAGGTTTAGGCCTTAAAAATGTATGCAAATTAGCATATTTAATTAGATAATGCCTAATTTGCATATGTAAACATTAAATTACAGCAAACTTGTAATACATTTTTTTTTCTCATATTAATGTAAGTAATCAACTGGGGAAGTTTCATAGTGATATCTGCTTGTTAAAAATTTTACCCTATTCACCTGTAGTGTCTCGCCTTAAGCAAACAGAAATGTGCATATCATTGTATATTGTTATTGTATATGCTGCATATCACCGATGCATGTGTGCTGAATCATAAATTATATCTTAATGGAATCTGCATTCAGTCAATTTAAACTCCGACGATGTGACTTGATATTGTTTGATCATGCTTTGTTGATCCAGTGGTCTGAAGCTACTGGTAGGTGATTGCTGGCTGAGGTTGTGTTAATCCTTAGGTTGTGTTGGTCCTTATGTGGCTGTGTTAACCTTTGACCTCTGTCAATTAGGCTCATTGGACAACGGGCAGCCTGTGCACATGCGTGTGCTGCAGACCATCTACAGGAAACTGACTGGCAACCGCAATGACTGCCCACGCTTTGGACCCCACTGGGAGAACGTGGGTTTTCAGGGTGAGTGTGTTTCCAGTGCAATGTGAAAATACAGTGGCAAAAGGCAATAAATGGGGTCCAAGAAGTTGGATGAAGGGGCCCCTAGAGGGAAGAGGTTGAACTATGTAAAACATGTAAAAAAGGTACCTTCAGTTTATGTAACAGAAATGGGAGTATATGGGACCAAGAAAAAGCACACCAAATTCCATATTTTGTCTGAAGCGGTTTTTAAAGGAATTATCCGGAGTAAAATGCACTTTAGATCGATTTACGGATGATTGGGAGTACATACGTTGAGTTGACATCCAAATCATGTCATTCGGATGTGTTTTGAGAAAGTTAGATGTTACCGTTTTTAGTCAAAGCTCGTTAGCGTGGAAGTGAGAAGGGCATATTATTTTGCCGCTACAAAACGCTATTTTTATACCTCTTCTACAGTTCCAAACAACATTGCACTTACGCGGTAGTGAGTAGAGGGTCCCTAAAGCCAAACCGAAGTATCCCGAGGTCTTTGTGGTCGGATAGAGAGTCCAGAATGAATTTCATCAAGCCAGTACCTTTCCGAATGTTGCCATCTCAATTGCCAGGTGCTCTTGAATTTACAATTGCCGCCGCTTTAAAAAAAAAAAAACATAGTCCAGTATTTCTTTTGAAATTGAAATGAAGTTGTATGGACTGGACTATGTTGGGTTTTTTTTGTTTTTTTTAAACGGCGACGAAATTGTGAATTTCCAGAGCACACTTGGCAATCGAGATGGCAACATTTCCTTTAAGATAATGGCATGTGTCAATAGTAGCATCCCTTATGAAGTTGAAGATGATGATCAGCCACTCAGATGTTGACAGATACAGAAAAAGACAGGGCAGAAAAAGAAACAACTACAATATACTGTAATTCCCTGCCTAGTAACTGAGGTTTATACATTGATTTTGCAAAACTTCTTCAGCATTCGTGGCCTACTAGTTAGGGAATCGGACTTGTGACCGAAGGGTGGCCGGTTCAATCCCTGACAGGTAGTGAGTGATCTAAAACAGCTTTCCCACATCCACATCCATGGATGAGGTGCCCTTGAGCAAGGCACCTAACCCCCAACTACTCCCTGGGCGCCAGACTAAGGACTGCCCACTGCGCCGGATGTGTAGGTGTGCTCCTAGTGTGTGTGGGCTCCCAGCTCACTGCTCCAAGTGTTTATGAAGTTTATGAATGTGTGCACACTACACCCGGATGGGTAAAATGCAGAGAAATTTCCTCACAGGACCACCCCCTTCCCTCTTATAACTGGAGCAGGCTAAATATGAAAATGCATTTCTTTTCTCTTTCTTCTTATTGATTGTCATAGCATTGTCAGTAGCATTTCCCATATCCCAAAGTCACCAAATTTATTCAGATGTTGCTGTGACTTTTTCAGCTCTGTGTGGTTTTTGTGTATTTTCTTGGGCCAATGCATCCGTGTTTGTTTCCAAAGGGACCGACCCGTCCACAGATTTGCGAGGCACAGGCTTCCTGGGCCTTATGCACACACTTTACCTGGTCATGGATCCAGAAACACTACCTTTAGCACGAGACATCTACAAGCTGTCCCAGCACCCAGTGCAGGTAACACTAACACACACGCACGCACGCAATGCACACACACACACACACACACACAAGTATACACTCACCTACCTGACGCCAGTATTGTGTCATGTAGAGAGAGGATTGTGATTAAATGTTCTGTGATGTCCCCTGGCAGAACTTCCCCTTCAGCGTGATGTCCATCAACATGACCCGCATTGCCTTGCACGCGCTCAGAGAGGAGGTCCTATCCAAGTGAGTTTACAAAGCCTCACACACACTTTCACAAGTGTACATACCACATTTTAAAATGAGGAGGCTTCTATAAACCTACAACAGATGTCCACCTTCCCACTTATATACAAGAAATTTGAGCTTCTGTCAGAACAAGAAGGATAGAGGCTTTTTGATATTGCTGTCCTGGGCAGGGCTCTACAGTGCGCCCATTTCACTCGCACATGCGAGTAAAAATGATGGTGTGCGAGTGCAAAAAAATATTTAGGCGCACTGGTGCGAATGACTTCTAACCATGTCAATGTTTGTCTACAAAATACACCGCAACATCGAGAAACATTACTGGTGCAAACCATAGAATCACGCTATAATGCAGCATAAAACTACACCTCCCACCAACGTTAGCAGTTTCATGTTAGACTCGCATAGTAGTCGCTTCTATCAAATCCAAGAGCGCGCAGAAAAAGCGGAAAGTTAGACTAGCCAGCCAAGATGCAAAGATTAAAAAAATTAGTTCTTCTATCCACCAAAGTCATCGGATATAGGAGGAACAGGATGAGATTCTGAGAATGCAGTGAGAGAAATAACCTAACATGCCTTTTAGCCCAGTTGATGTATTGGCTGCAATATGCAAAATATAGCTGTAGCTAACAGGCACAAAAGTAGCCTCCCGTAATACTCCCATTTTATTCAAAGGTAGAACGCTACTGACAACTCCAGGCTTCCACGATGCTTGTTTGTTTACACCGAATACAAGCTGAAGTGCAAAACGAAAAGTAGGTCTAACGCTTGCCTACTGCCCCCATCAATGCAGATATTTCAAATAAAAATAAAAGTATTTTTATATATATATATATATATATATATATATATATATATATATATATATATATATATATATATATATATATATATATATATATATAGGCTAAGTAATGTATTATATGTAGGGCAGACACAGTTTTCTGTGAATATCAAAAACCGTGAGGGGTTTAGGAGGACCATTTTTTTTGTATGTTGATCTCAAGGGGCCATGTCAACCCATTCCATAACCACTCATTTCATGTATAGCCACCTAGTTAAACACAAAAAGTTAAAATGAGGTGGTGTAATTGAAGGCATCTGTGACCTAACATAGTCAAAACTGCACAAAATTGGAAGTGTAGGATCATTATGACACCCTATGTATGCACGCCAAGTTTTGTGGAATTCCGTTCATGGGGGCCACACAATAAATTAATTTATGTTACTATACACCAACTGGCCTGTAGGTGGCGGAGACAGTTTTCTGTGAATATCTCGAGAACCGTGAGGGCCTAGGAGGTCCACCTTTTTTTTGTATGTTGGTCTTAAGGGGGCATGTCAACCCATCCCATTACCACTTATTTCATGTATAGGCCACCTAGTTAAAAATTAAAAGCAAAAAATTAGGTGTTTTCATCTCAATATCTCTGGCTGACAAGGTCAAAACTGCACGAAATTAAAAGAGTAGGATCATTATGACACCCTCTGAATGCATGCCAAGTTTTGTGTACTTTTCGCTCATGGGGGCCTTACAATAAAATAATTTATGTGTACATTTAGTGACGATACACCAACAAGGATTCGGGACACTGAAAGACCGGGTACACAAAACTTGGTGAGCATGTACCCCCACATGGATAGCATGGAACCGTCATTTTTTCATTTTCATCTGCAGCCCCTTGCTGGACTGGACCCCCAAAGGAGGGTAGGGCAGACACAGTTCTCTGTGAATCTTTTATGGTATGTTGGTCTCAAGGGCCCACATCAACCTGGCTCATAATCACTCATTTGTGATTTGCCCCGGTAAAAATGAAAATCAGTAGGATTAAAAGATAGCCAAAATAAATATTCATCATCATCATCATGGCTGCATTTTCAGTATTTGAAGTAGTCGTTTGTCCACTAGATGGCGATCGTTGCAGTGAGACGTATTTTGTTGGAAGTTAAAGTGGGTTGGAAACAATGGACGCTTCATACAAGGACTGTATTTTACCGCGAGCTAACATCTAATAAGGATAGGACGATGTTCACATGAAGTGTAATTCCCATTTCTTCTTGAAGTCGAAATAAATCTAAGGATGTTTTGACATGCTTGGTTTTTACTGCAGGCACGTTAATCTTGTAATATCAATAAGGACCTAGGTAATGTTACCGTGCGAAGTTGTGGTTGAGTGATGGAGGCATTTGATTGATTGCATTTGTAGAAAACTATAAAATGCGTTATACCAAGCAAATTGATAGCAGCACTGTTTGTATCTTCGACTGTCATTTATTGCACGTGCTACAAAATCATTCTGTGCAATGGAAGATTTAACGCGTTACACTGGTCTGATGCAGTTTTGCCTATACATGGGAGACTGAGACGCCTCGTTTATTTTGTTTGGGCGTGCAGGGTGTGAGAGGGGAATCGATGTGCTTTGATTACAGCTTGGTAGTTGTAGTCTGTGAAATTAAAAAAGCACGCGTGTGTGAAGTATCCAAACAATGACACCTTCATTTCATTATGGCTGCTTTAGCAAAACACCTTAAGCTACTGTGTAGTGGGTCCCATTTAGAAGTGGCTACTTCATTGGCTTTCCTTGACTCATGGAGCTGCGTGAATGTTATTACAACTTTTCGCCACACGATATGACAGTTTAAGTCCCATTGATACTGTAAGGCGAAGCCATTGGTTTCCAAAGGAGATTTTATTTTGTCGCTAGGCATAGCCTATTGACAATTTATGTTGTCAATAGGCCTACCTTATAATCCTACCTGTAGCTTAGGAAGCTAACAACTTTCTATTAGGATCTAGTTTGTTAGTTACCGCTTTGTCATAACTCCCTGATGCATTTTTTGCATTTTAGAATAGCCAGAGCGTATATATCTCAATCGAAAATTAAAACAATATCGGTGCCTATGGACTAGGCTGGGTGAACCCAGCCTGATCTGCCCGCTATTTATTTTTTGATTTCTTAAAAAGATTGAGCTTGGTCTGATGAAAGCCAGATCTAGCCATGGACCTCAGTTAAACAATGCAAGGGAACATGAATCATTTTATATTTAAGAATTAACAATAACGGACAAAAGTTTTTCAACTTTGGGCCCGTTAAAATGTGTATGAACAGTCTAGCTTAATGATTTCATCAAGGCCCATTTGGACATGTCAGTTATTTGCACTGGTTAGATGTAAAACAGCATTTCGTTTCAGACTAGGCTACTGTTACTTAATTTGTGCATTAACAATAATGTTTCAGACTACTGTTACTTAATTTATTGCATTGACAATAAAGTATTACATGAACTAAAGATGACTAAAATCTTATGTAGAAGAAGAAACATTCACAAAAATCCATCCATCCAAAAATGACCTTTGTTTTGATAGCTGTTGAAACGGCATGGAACTGACAGAGATGTTTTTGTTTATAAATACATAAAAATAAATAAATAAATAACATTATGCTGATACCTTTTGCTTTTCCCAAATACAATGTAGCCATAGGTGTAAGTGACCTTTTCATCAATCCAGTTGCAATGGATGAACTGTGATGAACTGCCCTACTTGTGATTGTTTAGAGATTTTAAAGGTTTTATAACAATTCTACATCTTCTTTGGCTATTCTACAATCTATTCACCTTTTCAGCACCAGTAGGGTACTTTCTGTGCAGCAAGACACACACACTCAGGCATGCCAAACAAGCATACACAAAAGTTTCAAGAGTGGGGGATGGAGTAAAATATAGAGACAAATTGAAGTGTGATTTATTTTCAGTGAACGGATGTACAGGACTGAGCGGCGGTCATATTTTGTATAGGCTAAGCAATACATCTAGTATTATTTTACATTAACAAAATGTAGGAAAATAGAACAGACTGAAAATAAAATAGGCACTGATCTTTAAAATCCTGTGTCCTGTAGCCTAAATGTTGTCAGTCATTCTTAATATTCGCAATTGGTGCACTGGAATGTTTTAACTGTTACCTGCAGTGTAATGTTAGATTATGTGTAAGTTAAGTACAGAACTGACTGTGCGCCCAAAGTTTTGTCTGTGCTCCTACATTTTTTAACTTGGGCGCACAAGTGCTCCTGGAAAAAAATGTTAGTGTAGAGCCCTGGTCCTGGGGCCTCATATACAAAGCTTGCGTACGCACAAAAATGTTTTGTACGCCATCTTTCACACTCACGGAGAGTAAATGAATGTGAGTGTACGTTTGATGAATGGGGTCGGCTTCACGCATTTGCCCATGCCTTGAACATTTGCCGGGCGTTTTTCCCTTCATGTTCTTATTAATATTGCGGGATATAGGCCACTTTGTCTTCGTGGAGGTCTGCGCTCTCAAGTGGCCTTCTAGTTGGCATATTCAAATGAGTGTGATTGAAGTAGGAGAGGGTGGAGTGTAATGCTCGTGCATGTGCGCTTAATTTCACGTTAATTGGGATGTACAAAGAAAAGCTGCGTGGAATGCTGCGTACGCACAGTTTCATAAATCAGATTATTTTTGTGTGTACGCTACTTTCCAGGTTTGCACGTACCAAATGTTTTAGTATGAATTCCACGCAAGTCTTTGTACTTGAGGCCCCTGGTCTTGACATTAATGGCACCTTTCTTTAGCAGCTGAAGAAATTAAACTAAAAATAAATGCCTAGGAAATCAAAACTCCTGAAATGAACGATTTCCTCCACTGTGACATCATCCAGGGAGTGCAACCGACGGCAGCAGGTTGTCGGGGTGATCAACGACTTCTACGCGGCCACTTTCCTGCACTTGTTCCAGCTGTGGAAGAGCGAGCAGAAAACTATCTCAGACTCGGGCTATGTGCTCAAAGGTAACACTGCTCGCTCGCTAGCTCCCTGGTGTGATTATGGCCAAATCATGGGTCATGTTCCTTTCTCTGGTCATGAGAGAAAGCTCCTCTGCCGTCTGGCCTTCTGCTGCACACTTATAGAACTTTCCGTTGCTTTCACTTCTGCATTCTCATGACTGTTAACTCCATCAATTTCTTAATGACCATGTCTCTAAAATGTAATTTGTGTATCATCATTGTAAAAAGTTGGTATGTTTTCACAAGCATTGCTGTCTCTCCTTCTTGTTCATCATCTTCTTCTTCTTCTTCTTCTTCTTCTTCTTCTGTGTTTTGATGGTGCAGAGGTAGAAATCTTTGCCAAAAAGAACCCCAAACAGATCCTGAGGCGCCTGGAGACTTTCCTGAAGGAGCGACGCACTAGGATAGGGCACCGAGCATCACCGGACAGCCTGTCTCACAGCAACCGTTCCCCCACCGACAGGGGGTCCAGCCTGGAGACCCAGGGGACCAAAGAGGGCAAAGAGATGAACTTCACCGGTGTGTGTGAGCTCCCGGCCGAGATGGAGGGAGAGGCCCGACTCATCTGAGAGAAAGAGACAGAGTGTGAGGAGTGGGACACGTCTTGTGAGGGGAAAGGGATGGTCAAATTATGTCACAAGTTGAGATGGGTTTATCTCTTCTCTTAAATGTTCTTTTCCTCTTTTTTCCCCTCTCGCTCACCGTTTGCACACAACAACACACACACACACACACATGTGTACACGTGCACGCCTAGCCAGCATTGCTGCACATCCATCTTTGAGAACTGTTCCTCTTTCACAGAGTAGACTTCAGGGTTCAGATTCACTACAGATCTCTCTATCTCTCTTCTCTCCCTTTGCCTATTTCTATAGGTTCCTACTAGAATAACCCCTCGTAATGTATGCTTACACAGAGAAGCCGCCAAGGTGAATAGTTGCCAAATATTTGTTTTGTTTTGTTTTGTTTTTATCCTTCCCCCTAGTTGGAGCTTGGTGCTGAGACTGTAGCATTTTCACTGTCCGTAGGGTGGTTGGATGACAAGATAAGGCTCAGGGAGAGTGACTGAGGTCGATGAGGTTCAAAGTTTATGAGGTTGTTTGTTTGTTTATTTGTTTATGATTGACTGTGCACTGGCTGCACAGAGCCCTACTGTGAGGCTAGAAAGAGAGTCATTAAGAAAGGAAGTATCTGTGATAAGCGTGAGGTACGCCATTTTTATATTCATCTTGTGCACTAAGCGAGAGATTGATTTGGAGAGATCCATGCACATTGGCATAACAATATCTGTAAGCTTGCATATATATATATATATATGTGTGTGTGTGTGTGTGTGTGGGTGTGTACATGTCAAAGTGTTCTGTGTATTTGCTCAAAGGCGTTGGTCTGCTTTGTAAATGTTACGTAGGAAACATGGTGTCTTTCTGCGCAGGTTGTAGACGAGAAGCACTATTTGCAGTGCAATCCAAGCCCTAGTGAAGCTCTTTGAACCATGCAAGTATTTGGTAGTTGTATTTGTTGGGTGAGTGAGGTAGATGGTTCAGTTGAGGTCTTGTGGCACTATTGATTTTTTCTGTTAGAGCTCTACAAGTGTTCTGTATGGATAAATTCTAGCTGTATAAATATATATGAGTATATTTTTCAAAGACTTTACACTGAAGCTATTTTATTCTTACCAGTATGAAGAACACAAAGAAACATGGCACCTCCTGATGTCCCTCAGGACTGTTTGTCAAGGAACCCCCGCTGGCCACTGGGCCTGGTACATTGGCTGCAGATTTTTAAAGCATTGATGGGAGGGGTTGAAGTGTGACTTCCACCGCCCTCTTTGACTGTTACTGTGTCCCCCTGTCACCTCAGAGAAATGGGGATGTGCATAAACCATCTCCCTGACACCGAGCCGCTAGCCTAGCAGAAGGCAACATCGTGGCTTAGCCTCCCCTTCTGAGTATGCAGGGTCTGCTGGACAAAAGCCTTCTGGTGGCTAGTAGGTTCTTGTAATTTGCATGCAAAAAATAAACATACAAACAAAAAAAAAGATGGGTTCCCCAGCGGAACTGTGCTGGTGGCTGTAGATTTAGTCCTAACCAGTGTATATTTTGTGTAAAAAAAAAAAGGGGGTGTTGATTTTTCCCTTAAAGTAAAAGCGGTACGTCTTGGCAATAGTGGTAGGAAGCTAGCAACTTCTCCGGTAAATGTCTTTTGATGTTATTATGAAAAGTGTTTATGAATTCAGGGGAGTGTTTTCTCGACACTTCAGGGTAGCGACCAAAAACCAGATTGTGATAAAGCCTCTTTAAGTACGTACGTTGCAGTCAGAATAGAATGGGTGTGTTGTCAGCTGAATTGATTGGCAGGTGAGTTTCTATCGAGACTCTGCGACTCGATGCAGCTCATCACGGCTCTACCACAAAGCACCAGTCGAAAGGATCCTCTGCAGGGTAAATATTTGTTGTGGAAAACGGTGGCCTTGAGAGAAGCAGGACTACCTAGCTGCATTATATCTGGTGTGCTCCGGTAGATGATCAGAGCCAGTCATGGTTGACACAGTGATGCTTTGTGTTTTGTTTGAGAGATCCTGGATTGATCTCCTACTTCTTTGTCAGGTTTTTGAGGAAGGACGGTCTCTGAACTCACTTATTTGTAGCATGCTCCATAGCACTAGGACCGTAGCACCAGAGAATTGTTGTTGTTTTATTTGTTGTTTTTATTTTCTGGTTTAAAATTCCTTGTTAAAAAAAAGGCTTGTTCTATTACTCTGTATGTTCACTTGTGTCTCTTTTTGGCAAAATCTTATGTGTTGTGTCTGAGAAACACAGTAGATTTCTGTAACTTTCTCCAATATCTTCAGTTCCCTTTGCAACAACAAACTAGACTCAGTGGTTGAACGTGTTAGGAGTCGTCACTTTTAGTCCCTATGTTTAGCTGAATGAAAGAGTAGTGTTTTCTGCACTTGAATGAGATCAGTATCTTTAAGACGGAGAATAATCTTTTAGGAGCTGCATGTGGCACAGAGAATCCCCCCCCCCACACACACACATTAGCTGTGCATTTGTTCACTTCCTGATTCATTACCCAGTGAGTCATTGCCCAGCGAGACTTTTTACCCATCCAGGAAAAATGTTAAGAGTACACAAACCTACCCACACAAGCAGACAGATAGACACACACACACACACACACACACACACTCACACTCACACTCACTCTCAGTTAGACCAGTGGAAGCATGACTATTAAATGTGACAAACTTGGCCACAAGCGCAACTATCCTTTCAACTCTGTGTGTAATTACATATTTTTTATATACACACACACACACACACACACTCCTGTCTGCTTCTTTCCCTCCATTTGTTGTGACATCACCTCCATGAACACACTGGCAAGCATGCACACACACACTCGGTGCTCAGGTGCGAGAGTGTGTGAAGCTCTGTGACGTGATGGGTTGGTTCTGTGAGAGGGTGTGACGGTGGGGAGAAACACTAGTGCCTCAGAGAAGAGTGTCCTCCCATAGCGCTGGGAGAAGCACGGTGGAACTTTATAAAGCATTCATAAGCTACTTACAAAGCATGGCAGCAGCTGTGTGTGTGTGTGTGTGTGTGTGTGTGTGTGTGTGTGTGTGTGTGTGTGTGTGTGTGTGTGTGTGTGTGTGTGTGTGTGTGTGTGTGTGTGTGTGTGTGTATGTGTGTGTGTGTTGGGGGTGGGAAACAGGGGGGAGGGTACCTGCAAGCGTTTATAAAGCATTTGTAAGCACTACGAAACAGCTGCTGATTGTTTGCGTGTTGCTCCCCCACGTTAGCTACAGCAGACTAAGCTTATAGTGAAATGAGCTCTGTCAGTAAGGCAGTCGGGGGTAGTGTGTTGTGTTGGGCAGGGATGGGGGGCTAGATTCGGCAGACGTCCCACACGACTGCTGTGTGTCCATGAAGGAACATTCCATGCCAGTCGCCCTTCCGTGCCAGTCTCCCATGGCACGGGGGGAGTAGAACGTGGCGAACGCTTGTCCACAAATATTTAAAAAATAAAAAAAAGGTGAAGCTGCACAGGCACCCAAATTTTTAGCTGAGTGTGCATGTCTACGTCAGAGGCGCTGTTTGTCGGTGGACAATCTGCAGACGCTCTCGCAGAGGGGTCAGTCTGGTGAAGAGCAGCCTGACGGGACGTGTAGTGACGAGCATTGGCACGTGTACATAGAAGATACAAGTGAAGATTGTAGCAGTGTGATTGTTAACGGGGGTTGTAATAGCAGTAATGTCATGTCAAACCTCAGGCTTGAGACAAATCTCTCACTCTCTCCTCCTTTTTGCTTTTGTCCGGTAGCTGATGAACACCAGTGGTGTCATAAAAGACACACGGAAAACATACAGCATTGTCCCTGAAGCCCAACAGCTTCACTGATCTCTTAGCCATCTTTTTAGTTATATTTTGGTTTGTTTTGGGTTTATTTTTGTACAGCAGTCTAACAGTGCATTATCATACACAGTTCCCCTAAACAGCGCACTTGGCAATAGGGCAATTCAAAAGATTGTGCATTGTTTCTTTGAGGGAGAAGAAGGAGGATGTGGTTGGAATCAACCAGATCTCTCTTGGTTAGCTTTCAGGTCGAGTTAGCCCAATTCTTTTTTTATTATTATTATTTTAAAGTCATTCATCTTTTTTTTTTTTTTTTTTTTTTTTTTCTTTCCTGGGACTCACTTCTGTCGTGTGAATCGATAGGAGACTGGATGAGGCCTCAGTCTTGACCTTCTTCTCCCCCTTTTCCCCAAATGCATCTTAGGTGAGATAAGAGTCCCTATGCTACCCCCCCCTGCACATTCCTTTGGAGGTGTTTTGTTATTGTTGTCGTTGTTGTTTGTCTGTTTGTCCCTCAGAGCATTCTATCCTCCCAACACCCCTTCCCTCCAGTAATACCTGATTGTAGAAGTCCGATTTTATAATGAGAATATATTTCAGAATATATGCGTACAGTTGTACAGTAATGTATTGTATGAAGACTATTAAAATAAAATTGCAACTTAAAAATTATTTCTGCCTGCATTGTCTATTGGGAGGCTGCAATGTTGTCTGTCCTCCTGAGGGGGGCACAGTATTACAGGAAATCTACTTTATGAGGTGTCAATCAGAAATTTGCAGGATTTAAGATGTCACAAATATTATGAGCATGAACATGGTCAATGTGTTTCACTGTTTTGAGTAAATCATAATTCCAGATATATACCATAAATCCTTTCTCATTTATCTCTTTTCACCAAAATAATTAAAGAAAGGACTGCTGTGTCCATCTGGACCTTGTTTTTTTAATTTCCTGTGCACTGGAATAATAATAATAATAATTGATTGGCACTGCAAGAATGTCTGTTATATTTTTGTTTCTCAGTACTGTAAATCCGCCCCGTTTTCATTTTAGACAAAAATGTGACTGACTATATTTTAAGTTTGTCAACATTTTTATGACGTAACAACCTACTAGCATCAATCAAATAATTCAAATACAATACATCATTGAAACCAATAAGACTTGCTTTGTCAACTATTCATTGCATAAACCATGGAGAGGCCTATGTATGGTTGAGGCTCTCCATATTCTGCCCTTTCTGTTGCCTGTTTAGTGAGGAGTTATGGCTGTGTGGTTTAACCCCAGCTGTGTGATTGGAGCATGTAAAAACAGAGAGAGAGAGAGAGAACTACAACCGCGCTGCCAGGCCACAGAGTAGTGGTAGTGCCATCAAAGAGCGTAAAATGAAGTGGTGGTCCAGAAGTGACTGTGTTGATGAAATGATTGGTCAATTAGTAAATGGAGTCTCATTGTCAACTTATTGCTTCTTATTTTTTTCTTTTCTGTGGTTCCCAGCACTCACATGTGGTGAATGCTAGTCACTTTGGCTCCAAAGGAACAAGGGCAAGATGGAGTTATGGTGAAATCCTTTTTAAAGACTAGCAGAGTGGCTTGAACCTGTATCTCTTTGTAATGATGTGAAGAGGGCATGCATCTTGCATCCATCTCTCTGAGTCAACGGTCGCTGACTCATCTCATTATATGCAATTCTTCTGCTGCTCTGCCTCTCCTCAAATACACACATACACACAGAATCCAGGCCTTGGCCTTGTGTTTCAGCCCCTCGGGGGAAAGCTCAGTTTTCAGGCAAACTCTTGCCCCTCACTGGTGCTGTCGCCGCTTCCAGGAATTTCTGAAGCAGTCTGTCCCCAGGCCAGGGTGATGCTTGGATCTAGCCTGGCCCGGCCAGATCCGGCCTCAGCCAGCAGAGGATGGAGAGTGAGGGGAGGGAGGGAGGGAGAGAATTCACTAAATGTCATGAGTCATAAAAAACTGAGTGAAAGCTGCTGCAGAAGCACTTGCTAAGCTGCAAAAAAGCTTACATGAAAAATCGGGTGACTTCTAGGGTGCTGCTGTTACACACTAGACAAACAAAAGAGGCACCTTGGAAATCATGGAAAAAATGCAACTTGTCATCAGTACTCTGTCACAGCATCAATTTTGGCTTGAGGTCACAAACTATAGTACTGGTCCAGATTTCAATGAATGATGGGACCGAGAATTGCAATACTGCCAGTTCACAAGATCCAAGAATTGTGATGCTTGCGATTCCCAGAACTGAAATACAGACTATCAGATGTTGAGAAGTAAAATTAACTCCCAGAGAGACTAACCAAATAGTTCATCAGCACATTCATACGTACATAAATGATTATGGCAGTTCTAAACTAACATGCCTTAACATTACAGAGGATTTGCCTTTGTCTTGCAATCAGATGTGTGCTGTATTGATTAAAGGTTACAGTGTCTCTTCCAGTAGGCCAAGTGTGAACATTCTGGTTATGCCTTACTGTATGTTAAACGGTCGAAGCTTTAAGAACATTGCTTTAGTGCTTGTGCCCAGTGTTGTGGACGTTTGGTGTCTGTCTGCCTGTCTAGCCAGCTGAGGTTGGTGGGCGACCTTTCCTAAAGATTTAAGACCCATATGGGCTCAGTCTGTCTGGAAGTCACAGAAATATGACCGCCAGTCCTGCAGCCTTTAAGTATATACACAGACATGCACTTTTTTACAGAAGAGCAAGTTTGGGCTGTTTGTCCGTCTGTGCATGTCTCCAGAACGGGACCTGAGGTGTGGTTTTACAAGAGACAAATCTCGACTAATAAAAGATGGTTTATTTCACCACAGTGGCAGACCAAAATATGATTTCAGATGTGATTTCCTGATCTGGGAAACCTGTGTGCGGCAGCAGTGACGTAATTTCAGCACTTCAAAAGCTGCCCTGACTATGGGCTTGTCAAAGGTGTTTACATTTGATATTTTGGGTTATGTTTCTCTGTAGATAATACCACTTGTAAAACAATCATTCATATACTGATATGAACCATGTGGTTGAGCTTGGATGACTGCCAGGTTCTTAGCGGAACCATATATAGGAGCTATGCAGAAAGAATGTAACAGGAAAATGCCATATATGATTTTATGATACACAAAATCCATTAGTTCCACTTTCCTGAGGTTTGTATGAGCCTCATATGTACTGTAGATGACTGTTGGTCTTTTATTATCAACACCTGATCTTTAAACAGTGTTCCTTTTATTGTGTTCCATCATTTGTGGGATCAGTTGAGAACCTTGGTAATACTCTGTGAAGAAATCACGGTGACATCAACCTCCTCACCTACCACAGACCTTCTGCTCTGACACGACCCTCGAATAGAGAGCTCCTATTAAGGGGCCAGACTGACCTTCCCAAGAGAAGTGACAAAGAGGCAGAAATGAAGAGCCGCAGAAACATACCAAGCCAGCCTAGCAAAATCCACATCTGTGTGCAATCAAGCTCGAAGCAGGCCAGCTTGGCCCATGTGTCCAGCAGGCCTTGGAGAGGCAAGCTGTGCGAGGGGTAAGCAGGTCAGTGACAGGACACCCCATGAGGAGTTTGACGGGAGGGAAAGAAGAACGTGAACGGATGCAGATACACCTATCAAGCCACTGGAGGTATGAAGGGCTACACATTAGTCACTACTTGCCTCATGACAGGCTAGGTCTGCTATTGTCATGTGTTGCTCTCTTGCCCGCTCATATAATCTATAATAATTTTGTCATAGAGGAAAATGCAACGTGTTTGGCAATACAAGTGGAATAGATTAGCTACCATTAATCACTTCCCTTTCTCTTCACCGCTGCAATCTCATCTAGTCTTTTACTTCATGCCCAGTTCCCCTTCTCAGAATCTTGAAAGGATAGATTGAAAGAAAGTAAAGTTTTGGAAGTTGTTCAAGCAGCATTCTTAATCTGGGTATAATCACAACATTGGTTTGACTTAGAAGAGCATAGTTGAGAGGTCTGTGTAATCTTTTTGGTAGTGGTAACTACTCGCAGACCTCTCAGACAAAACAAGAGCTGGTATATCCCCTTAAGAAAGATCTCTGCCACATACAGTATAACTGTATCAAGCTGAATAAATCCAAACCTTATGTGTGGTTATACAAGTAGTAAATACTGACAACAAAATATTTTCAGTTTATAAACTAATAGTACAAACTTGGTCAAGGTCTATTTTCAGTACTTCTAGTACAACACACCTTATTTGATGTAAATGGACACAGATATTTTGTGTATTCATATTTTCTTCACTTTACTTTCTGTACTCATACTTTTTATTTGTCAGTGATATACAACTTCTATGGCGGGACAATCGGTGGCGGTTTAAGATGAAGTTGATCTTGACGCAGGGTTCAAGGCCACCCCATGGCTAAACTGACAAGTTTTCAGCTTGGCTACAACACCCCAGCTAAGCATGCCTTTCTATACCACCTGATCATAAGAACCAGGCATGTTAGATAAGGGTTGAAATAAAATACTTCTATCTGCAATGGATTTCCAGGAGAAGGGCTTAAGGACAGTGTTTTCTATTCAACAACACAACCTAATTGTTATTTTTAACATACTTTTGTCACAAAATGGATATAGGATACTGTACATGGCACATACAATGAAATGATAACTTCATACTCATTTTGACATTGACATGCTAGAGTGGGTAAAACATGTTGGACTGTATTGATTTATATATATATATATATATATATATATATATATATATATATATATATCTTTTGTACTATTGTACTATGTTATTTGCATCAATTATTATTATCTTTTAAATTTGAACACCTTTTGAAGTGGTTTCAGTTTTAGACCCATATTACCTGAAATTCAAATGTAGGATATCGTGGTTTGTGACTTGAGTTACAAATGTACTGAAGGACTTAGCAACATGTTACATGTGTCCAAAAGACTAAGGCTGAAAGACTAAAAGCTAAGGCTGAGCAGATGGGAGGGATATGTTAGCTAGGCAACAATGAAAGGTATGGAAGTAATGACAGGACTTTTGCCACAGCAGCCATCCACTTAAAACTAGTAATGGCAGTTTGGGTTTTTACTTAAGAAAAGACTCAATGTGTTCCAGAAAGGTAGTTCTACAAACGAGTTTATTTAAAGGATCAAGCTGGATTATGGTATTCATGGCATTTACGGAAGTAAAAACCAATTCACCACAAGGTGTAACATACATAAAAATGTTGCTAAAGAATACAGATGTTGTCTGGTTTGACATTATCATGTGGTGTTCCGCAAGGGTCGGGTTTTGGCCCTATATAATTCTCATAATGTCCATACCCTATACATCTACCCTAAGGCTAGATCATTTCTTTCATTGTGATGCAGAATATGTGCAATTATCTATGCTTGAAGTTTAGATATAGTACTGGTGTACACATCTGTTCTCCATGTACTGCTGACAACAACAGAATCCCTGAAACTTCCATTAGTTCAGCTTTGCCAAAACAAATTAAGTTCATTAATTGCTGCACAGGATACTGCATGTCATATTCAGTTGGATGTTAGGTCAATGATCCCTCAGGAGTCTAGTAACAGACTTCCCATGTAAATTTTTGGTTTACTGACATATTGTTGGAAAAATAAATTGTTGGTCAAATGTAGCACTACTGCACACAAAATTACACATGGTACAGTAATGACAATATCTAACAACAAAACAAAAAAGAAAACTGTAAAATATTTAAGTGCATTTTAAAAAAAACGTTTCCTTTCTGTAATCAGACGTATAATAAATATCTCTTCTGGTTGCTTCTTTAGTTATTTAGTTGGAATTGACATTCCACGTTGAAATTCCACATCCTGTCATACCCATATCATAACCATTTCTATGTAGTATAGTAGTAACAATGTTACATCTTCCTGCCCACACTGAGAATATAGTAGTATTAGACGTGAATCAATAGCACTGGCAGATAAAATGAAAATGTGGTGAAATCGCTTATTTGCTCTTAGTTTTTCATTCTCTTTTTGGATGAGGAGAGACCAAAGCCTTTCTCCTCCTGTTTTTTATTTCTGTGTCCCCCCTCCCCCTCTGCCTTTGCCTTACTTCCCCCTCTCTGCGTCAAAGTGCTTCATCTGATAACTCAGTTGCACACACTATAGTGATTTGAGCAATGCGCTCTTCTTGTCGTGTGGGTGGTTAGCTGAGCATTCCGGACTGAGTCGGTTTAACAGAGTCAGTGTCTGTGTGACTGCTCTGATTGGAAGCCACAGCAGGAGTGATTCAGACCATATGAGTGGAAGTGTACAGTAGGTGCAGTTGCACATGAGGCTCGAGCAGCCTGCCTGCCTGCCTGCCCCCATCTGTACCTGGAGAGCCTGCTGGAATACACACAGCCACTCTCGTTCTCCCCGCGTCCTCACTTCCCATTCTCTCAGTTTCACTCAGCAGTTTCTTTAACAGCCTTTTTACTTCCTAGCTCTTTTTTCTTCTTCTCTTTCTCCCGCTTCCTCCCTCTATCGCTCTCTTTCTCCCGCCCTCTCTCTCTCTCTCCTTCAGCAAATGAGAGTCTGTGTTTCCTCTCTCTTATTCTTCCACTCCCTCCCTCTTTTCCATCTCTCACGTCTTTCCACCTCTTCACCAAGTTTTCTCCCCTACAAACTCCTCTGCTTCATCTCTTATGGCATCTCTATGGCCATGATGTGTTATAACTTATCATTTATCACAGGTCATTTTGCATTATACTGTACACCCATATTGAAAACAACACCTCAGTGGTGTTTGAGAACCAGCGAATATACTGTTTTCTGAATCAAACTGCTTTGCCACTAATCAGCAATCATAAGTTATTATTCATTATAATACCTCTAACTGATATTCATTTCGGTATCACTTTGGACACTGAGGTAGAATGGTTAGCTTTTCTCCTGTCCAGTTCATTTTGCATTCTACCATTCTACTGGAACTGTGGGGACCCATATAAATACTCCAAATGAAGTTCTCTATAACACCTATTTTTCTTGCATTTGTATGACTAGCCGAGAAGAATTATTTGTATTTGTTATGATTGCTCAATAACAGCTTGTGTTGACTGCTATTATGTGGCCATTTGACAGTGCTCTGGTCATTGGAGTATGGCCAGGTGTTATATGTAGGCTTACCAGATGAGTGTGTAAGGAATGAATGACCTGTCTTTTCCATATTACTCATAGTGACATACCGAGGGACTGTTAAATCTTATAGATATTCCATGTGTGTGTGTGTGTGTGTGTGTGTGTGTGTGTGTGTGTGTGTGTGTGTGTGTGTGTGTGTGTGTGTGTGTGTGTGTGTGTGTGAGAGAGAGAGAAAAACAACACAGTTCAAGGTAGTGACCTCATTTCTTATTTGTAAGGGAAGGAGGAAATTCTTCTGAAAGCAAGCAGAACGTCAAGAGTCAAACAGCAGAACTTCGTAGCAAGTTGTGATTGTCACGTAATTGCCTCACCACTTTTCCTTTCCACCTGAATATGAGCCCCAGGTGGTGGAAACGAGGAGGAATGCTATATAACATACTTTGGCCAGCTTTATAGCAAAAGAGTCAGCTGCTAATTCAATTTCTCTGATGTTTTCGCCCATGTTTTTCTTTTATTTATAGTTGGCATATATGGTTACCTGTTCTTAGTCAATACTGACTGCTGTAATCAATCATTGTAGTATGGTGTCATGAAACAATATATAATGTCATACTACCTAAACTGGCTGATACAAGATATCTGCACAGTGAATTTCCACGGAAGCTAACATCACATAATCTTTTCATTGATTCAGTTATGGATTGTGGAAATGAATTCCCTAAGACTACTTGTGTAGGCTACAGACACTTAAGATCTCATGTGCTGAGAATAATTTAAATTTTCCTCCCACAAAACTCAAGTTTGTTTATCATGCCAAAAGTGCCAGATTGTTTCTTATGCCAAATGCTAACAGACCCCATCCATCAACTGCACATGTGGTAGGATGTAGTCAAGGTCAAAGATATGGGTCTTTGACAGTCACTGGCCCACGTAAGTGTACCAGCCCACAAAAACACATTCACACATGCCTGTGCACACAATGGATATATGTCTACTAAAGCTTCATACAGCTCAGGAGGGAGAAGAACTGGTGGCTTTCTAAATATTACATCATGTAAGCAAGTTTTTGAACATGAGTGTAGCCAGACATATGGTAGTACATTCATACCTGCACAAATGCACGCAAAAATAATTCCTACCTGTGGCATTACACTAGCCTCATTGAAACCAGACCCTTCTCAATTGAGATTGAAGGTGAGTCTGGCAAAGGTTCATTCGACTTCGGGCAGGGGTGTAACTAGCAGCTAAATTAAACTTACATTGGTACATTAAACTCTTAGCAAATTGTTTCAGAAGTGCATCAATCTTGTAAACGAAGGTTTTAAACTCAGTTGTCTACTCAATTTCAAAGAAATACACGTCCATGACAGATTAGCGTGTGTATTTGCATGCCATTGGAAATGGGCTTGTACGGAGCTCCAGAGCAAATCCGTATAGGTATTCCCAGGCTAGTATAACGCCCTACCTCATGCGAGTATTCATATGGTAATACATGCACACACACAAGCACACATACTATATATTATTGGGGGGCCCAGAATTATTGTCTGTCATAGGACCCAAATTGTCTAGCAGCACCCCTGCTCACACATACATTTTCCATCCAGATCACTAGTATAGTAATAGTTAATCCACTGAAGTAGTATTTTGTGTTTTATCATAGTGTTCATACTTGCATTGTAGAATAGGCATTTGAGAAACAGATATTATCTGATGATCTGATGGTTTTCATTCATTTTGAATGAACACATAGGCTACTAAAGTGTAAAGACATGATGAACCAGTTCCCCAGTCTTGGATTTAACCTAGACCCAGAAAAACAGCTGTCTCAGTGGAGATATATTTTAGTCTGAGACTAGTCTTAATCCCTGTCCAGAAAACCATCACAGAGTAGTAGATTATTTAGGTCATGTTACGCTAAGGAATCTTAAAATCTGGAATGAATCGCTTTGTCCAAACGGTATGGGGTCAAAGCCAAAGATCTGAAGATCTTGGAACTATGCTTTGGGGATTCAATGTGTGGCTTGGTGTCTCATCATTGGATGTTAGTATTTCAACTGTAATCATAGGATTCACAAAAGTACATATGACAATCAGGACTAGATAAATGTTTAACGTCAGAATAAAATCATCCCTCAGTCTCACAACTTGTAACATTTTGTATCAAATCTCAACAGTTTGATTTGCAATGCTCCTTATTTGAGTGTTATTTGAGTGAGATCACCCGGTATAATTAAAAAAAAGTCTTTGTTGCACAATATCCTGATGCTATGACTAGTAAGCATCATACATTCCAGCCTCTTTGAAAAGGTGGCCCCTTTGCCAATGTTTTGTCTCAGTTTTCCACTTGAATTAAGCAATGGTGGTCTGCACTTGATTCATTTCCAGGACAAACACATTCTTTATTTCTCTGTGACTTATCAGTGGAAGAAGGGAAACAGAAAATAGGCATAGTGAAGTTAATAGAACTGTCACTCTGGTGTCTGATGGTCTACACACTCACTGAAGTCAAGGCTGAGAAGCCAGCCCAGTAATTAAACTAGATTTATACTGTTTCTTGCACATTTTAACTGGTTAAGTAGAGTAAGATACTGGTCACTTGACTAAACTCAACTTTAGAAATGTATAACTTAAAGGCTGTGTCAGTGATTTCAGGCCCAAAAAAGGCCCAAACATAAATGATCACATTTATCTAATCTTTTCTAACGATCTGCTAGCTGTCTGCCCCGTAAGCAGGCGGCCAAAAAACGCATCTCTGTAGGCAGCCAAGGCTCTGAGATCTACACAAAAACAATTGCTACCAGCAAGGGTAGCCAACCCACTCAAAGGCAAAATAAAGTGTTTCAACCAATAACTGATGGGATGCGCGCTTAGAGGAGTTTTAATTGCACGGGAGGGAGGGGAAGGGAGTAGCGAGCTAGCTCTCTGTTTTGTTTGAACATCAACAGAAGTGACGTATCCCCGCTATCGCTGATACAACCTTTAATTAAAGGTAGTTTTTATTGACATAATGTCTTAAACCTAAATTCACTGTTATGGCATAGTGACATTGCAAAGCACCCTCGGTGTGACAGTAGCAAGAAAAATTCAAAAGGATTTTTACATATGGAGGTATGTGCTCCTGGCTCCCTTCTGTCGCCCGTTATGAGCTACATTTATTTATGTATTTCCATAATTTCCTTTCTATTTCTTTCTTTTTTTCTTTTTTTTTTTCCTTTTCCTTTATCTTTGCTGGCAAAAGAAGATGGAGATGAAGGTGGGGGTTGTGTGGTGATTCTAGGCTGGCTGCACCTGTTTGGACTCCTCAGATATTCCTCAATTTCCTTTGTTGTTTCAGCTGAGCCTCCTCTTCATATTACTCTGTAACTAGACCATCCACAAATTTCAACAGGACTCACTGCTGTCTCCATTCCCATCTCTCCCCCTTACACCCTCCCTCCTTCCTTCCCTCCCTCCCTCCCTCCCTCTCTCCTCCCCTCCCCTCCCACTCAGTCTCCCAGCCATCTCTCCCCCTCTCACACACACCTCTTTTGCTCACTGAGTTACTTGCCTGTTGAGCTCAGGAACTTTTCTATCTCTCTCTCTCTTTCTCTCTCTGCCTGACTGACTGACAGACTAGCTCCAGGCATGAGTCCTGTGAGAGGCACCTTTCTGTGCCTGGCCCTGCTGTTCTTCTGCCTGGGCTGCACACTGAGCCTCACTACGTGTTCTGGAAGAAACTCCATAGAGACAAACACAGGGGACAAAGAGCTTGTGAGGAGCCAGGGAGATCCACCCCAGGATGAGGAACACAGGGAATCCACGCTAACTCAAGAGGAAAGCAGACGAATACAGAGAGTACTTGGGCTGGTCAAGCCAGTGGCCAAGAGGTCTGCAGAAGGTGTGCTACCAGGTAAAGCGGATGTTCTTTTGTTTTGAATAGCTGGTATGTAACTGTGAAGGTGTAATCTCATATGGGTGGACTTCAATGGGCTGCAGCCATGAATGGAGAAGCATATGGGGTGTGTGTGTTTCTGATGAAATCTCAATTGTACGAGACTCAGGGGGCATATTTGGAGGAAAAACTCTCTTGTCTCCCATTATTAGCAGCGCTGGTAATGTTTTATTGGCATCATGCATTCTGAATAATGTGCATGTGAATATCTAAAATACTTTTCTTTTCTATCTGTCTAACTTGTGGCGTGTGGTAATATATGGGGTAAATGACACAAGTGCCATACACATCTGAAAAGTTTCAGAGCTACAGTTGCAGGACAGCTGCAGGACAGATCGGAACAAGATAAGAGGTGGGGGAGAGTTGAGCTAAACCAGAACTTTCCTCAGTGACATGCTGACAGCACTTTGCTGGAATAACAAACACACACACACACACACACACACACACACACACACACACACACACACACACACACACACACACCAAAACTGTCCTCAATGACATGCTGACAGCACTTTGCTGGAATAACACACACACACACACACACACACACACACACACACACACACACACACACATTATTCATCATGCATGCGTTGCAAGCACAGTCTTGCAAAAGATGAGCTGAACGCATAATGGACAGATGGCCATGGTTCACCTTGGCAAGATGATCTGGGCACAGATCAACACAAGATTCTTCTTCAAACAGAACCAGATGACTCATCAGAAGCAACAAAACTCTCACCCACACTAAAATGTCTGTGTCCATCGGAAATGGAAATGGAAACATGTTTTTTTACCACCGCTTTCCATGCCTTGATCGTTGAGGTTATATGAGTAAGCTTTTTGGTGTCCACTCACCGGGCAACGTCATTTTCCTTGCAAACCGCCTTACAGTAGCATCCCTGTCTAGCCGCTGCTGTGGAACTGCCAGTGTTTGCAAATGAGGGAAACAGAAGAGTATGATGTAGCTGACCCAACTAATCCAAATCCAGTCTAGCTCAAGCGACTATACATACTACCTGGGCTCTCAAAATATAATGGCTACAGTTATAGCCACTCTAAGAGGTCTTTACTTTGGCCTCCATATTCTGGATATGTTTCCATTGAATTGTACATGTACATGTTCTCAGGATAGATTCAAAATGGTCCAAAGGAAATTCAAGTACAGTATGCGAGTAATGTTTTAAATAGCTGTTATGTAACTGTGAAGGTGTAATCTCATATGGGAGGACTTAGATGGGCTGCAGCCATGAATGGAGGAGCATGGGGTTTGTGTGCTTCTGATGAAATCTCAATTGTACGAGACTCAGTGGAATTTTTCGGAGGGAAAACTCTCCTGTCTCCCATTATTAACAGAGTTGGTGATGGACTCCATTGGATTACTTTATTTCACTTTGTTGAATGGCAGCTTTCCCAAAATGGGTTTAGTCTTTCTTTTCTGCCTCCATGCAGGGAAAAAATCACCAACATTCACACACTGGTCTTGTCATACATCATTTTGAAAAGTCAACCTTAAATGAAACAAGTCATGTAATGACCATAGGTTCCATTTATATAGGCTAACCCTGACAGAATAGCAGCCTTAAGCTGCCCTGGGATATTAAGGGATTTTTGGTCTGCAGTGGGCTATGTCTGGACCAGTTCAATGGGAGATGAATTCCAAATGAAAGTTGTGGAAAGAGTTCTCTTTTGCCCTTCTACAGAAAACTGATCCCATACCAGAGTCACTGACTGAGTCATATCGCTCAGCAGGATATGTCTCTGTGGTCAAGTGGTGAGAAAGAGAGTGAGTGAGTGAGAATGAGAGAGAGAGAGAAAGAGAGAGAACTTTTGCAGACTGTAAGAAAAACGTAGAGGGGAAGAGGGGTGAGGTGCATATTGAGCTGTGGAGAAGAAATGGAGCTTCGGTTGGGGGTGAAGATGGACAGACATGCCAGAATGAGTAGAGAATATGTAAGGAGTTGGATAAGGAAAAAATACCTTGAGAAGAGAGAACACCGAAAACCTTTATCCCTCAAAAGGTACCAGGTGGTGTTTTGACCCCATTTGTTTGTGTGTGTGTGTGTGTGTGTGTGTGTGTGTGTGTGTGTGTGTGTGTGTGTGTGTGTGTGTGTGTGTGTGTGTGTGTGTGTGTTGGAGGGAGACTTCAACTTCTTTTGTCTTTTTGCCCCCTTCAACACCTGTCCAGACATTAACCTCACTCACCCCAGTCCACACCGAAAAACCACTACACCGCAAGAGATACAAACCCAGCACTAAACTAAACCAAACAAAGTGAAGCAGAGATGTGTTCTCCTCAACTGTTAACATTTACCATTTTACACTCAAACTCTTAACTGTGGTGGAGAACTTTTAACCAGTTTGTGGAGAAACACACACACACACACACACACACACACACACACACACACACACACACACACACACTGAATAACAAGTGAAAGTCAGATCTCTCAGTCCAGCTCAGTGTTTGACAAATGATGTCATTTGGAACATAGATTTCTGCTGAAAGTCTGGATTTTCCCCCCTCAGAGCTACCCTGTCTACTCCTGAGAGACAAACACAGGATGGGCTTTAAATACAGGAGCATCTGTATCAACATAGGATGACCTTAAGGGTGCCAACACACATGCTCCATACAGCATTCCTAATGTGGTCAGACCCATCATAACTTCACTAAAACTGCCGTTGTTCAAATTGTTCTAGTCTTTCACAGAAGAAAGGGTGAGGATGGCAGACATAGTGACCTTGGCACAGTCACAGTAGCCTGTTTATGGAGTGTGTAACTGGGGGATTTCTTTCCATACAAGGTCTAGAGCTCACAAAACAGAAAGTGGGGGGATAGTTAGCAAAATTGGCCATGGAGACTAGCCAACAAACCAGTGATCCACGTGTTGGAAACTTTGACAGATTTATCTGAGTGTTAGCCAGCTGTCTCAGTAGACATTGCTGAGTGTTCCCTCCCCATCGTCAGTCCAAACATCCACAAAGGAAACAACGAAAGCCACAGATAGTTGAGGCTGTCTGAAAAGTTGCCATGGCCTCTTTAAATTAATGCTTTTTTAAAAGAGTGAGGTATTTTGTCAGTCTAATTTTATTGTTTCAGGTTAAGTATGACTGGTCATGCTGGTAATGGATGTAGTTTCCAGGAGACATCCTCTCTGTGTTATTGTTGTTTTTCATGATAGTATCTTTGTTTACAACAAACTTGGATAAGAAGATAGAGGCACCTAATTAACTGACCAAACATCACTCGGCCTCTGACATTTGCTTTCAGCTTAAAGCCACAGAGTGCCCTTTGGAATTTCTGGTGGCTAGATGTCTGACTTTATCACTGAAGACTAAAGAAATGTTTTTGTTCAGTATATCATATGTCATTGATTTGAACTAACTGAAACAAACAATGTTGATACAAACTAGACTTTGCTGTGCATTTTATCCACTGCAAGTTAAGCCCACTCTGGAGCTCAGGATCAGTCCTGAATGTACACAACTGTGATATACAGTCCATATGTTGAACCCTGACTTTGATTTTGTATTGGTGGGAAAGCTATCTGGCTCTCCTTCCCCTCTAAGATAAAGACTAATGATTCACTATCCCCTCCAAATAACTTTGCTGATTAAACATTCTAAGAGTAGCAAGAAACACAAGGATAAGCTGCCTCTATCAGATCCACTGCCATCTGGCCGGGGTCCATTCGTTTAGTTCTAGGATAGTATCCACATTAGTCTCTTGCATGGAGTAGTATCCACATTGCATCCTGAAAAGAATGTCTGCAATGGTACACAGTTCAGCAGCACACACAAGCCAGACAAGGTCATTAATCCAGAGATGAGCTTAAATTGTCACGTCTTCTCCTCCTCCCTCTTTTGAAGCACCGAGGACCAAGAGAGCTCCGAAAGAGGGCCGGGGAAAGAGGCAGAAGGAGAAAGAGAAGGGGCCCAAACCCACCAAAAAGCCCAAAGGGGACAAGGGGCCGAAGCCCACCAAGAAACCCAAGGGGGAGAAGAAGAAAGGAGAGAAGGGGGAGAAGAAAGGAGAGAAGGGAGGGAAGAAGAAGAACAAGAAGCAGAAAGAGCTCACCACCACCCCACTGCCCACCACCACCACCCCTGCCCCCACCACCACTGTGCCCGTAGCGTACGATGACGAGGAGGACTTTTTCCCAGACTCCTACTGGGACCAAGGTTGGGGCCTTTTTCGTTTCCAGACAGATTCAAAGCACATTCATTTAATGCAAATTAAAAAAAAATGTCATGATATAGTATTGCAGAATACAATAATGATATGTAGTTGGGCACACTACAGTTTGATATATTTATATCAATGTATGTTGTTATAGATGATCATTGCAATTAGAGACTTTTTTTGTAGTATCGCTACTGTGTGTATATCTTAAAAATAGGGGTAAAAATGTGATCCAAGTTCTTCTATTTTCATAGAGTACCCTGACAGTACTGCAGACAGCAGCGTAGAACCACCCATAGAATTCCCTACGGAACCTCCAACAGATCCTCCGGTCGACACCTTCACGGATCCCATCTACACCATCGAGGCTGACACCGAGGAGTACGCCTACCCAGACCCTGGTGAGACGGCCGCGTCCTCCAGCAGGCCACGCGAGTTATTACCCTCAGTCAGGAAATGTGGGTCTCTTGTGTCAGCACCTAGAAGACACACTAATTGAAGACATAATCATTCTGGTTAGGAGTGTGTGTGTGTGTGTGTGTGTGTGTGTGTGTGTGTGTGTGTGTGTGTGTGTGTTTTAAGACTGCAGAAACCATAGAAGTATGGTCTTGCCTTGGATTGGAGGCTGAACTGCTGCACTTTATTAGTCTGAAATGAGTTATGTGGGGATTTTGTGTGTGTGTGCCTGTGCCTGTGTGTGTGTGTGTGTGTGTGTGTGTGTGTGTGTGTGTGTGTGTGTGTGTGTGTGTGTGTGTGTGTGTGTGTGTTTGTGTGTGTGTGTGTGTGTGATATGTGTATTCATAGACCTATAGACCCTTTCAACTGCAAAAACATTATGCGTTTCTAAGGAATTTCCGGTCATAGAAAACAACATTGAGCTAATGGTAAACTGGGGACAAACAAAAATAAAAAAAGTTTTACGTAGACTTTTTGTAGAACATTACGCTAAAGTCCAATTAATTTTCTATTCAAAGTATCTACATTGGTTCGGAAATCCTCTAGGAACAAATTGAAAGGGTCTATAGAGTATATCTATTCATAAGCCTATACTAAGGCAATGATCGGATGGTGTTCAGTAAAGTAATGAGTGTTTATACATTTAGGACTGAGTGTAAATAAGTGGCGAATAAGTGGTATTTTGATAGGTTGTGTTTGAAAAACCGAATCAAGTTAGTTCCTGTTAGATTTTTGTGTTAAGTAGACAATTGTGTGTGGTGTTTTGCAAAATGTGTTTAAATTGAAAACAGTCAAACACTGAGAATTAGTGTATGGTTTTGCAGATTTGGTGTGGGGTTATGGTGTTTGAAAGACATGTTTTATAGTAGGCTTTTGTATTTAAAATATTCATTTGTGAAGACATCTCTTTGATTTTCTTTCTTTTGTTTGTTCGTTCTCTGTTGTTCTTGCCCCAATACGTGTTAATCTCTCTCCTGTAGAGTCCGATGACTATTGGAGGCAACCAGATGAGCAGACCAACACAGAAACAGACAGGCCGCCCGAGGAGCGGGTCCAAGAGCCAACCACCCCTCCAGTGTTTGATCTGGTGGACGAGGACTACTGGGACTCAACATGCAAGTGCCACTCAACTTCAAGCCTTTTCATGATCTGTTATTGTGTGTTGTGTCAAAAAGTGGTAAAATATATGAGATATTACACTAATTACGTAGCTCACACAACACAATAGCATGTTCCTCCTCTCCTCATCTTTTTGTCCATTACAGAGACATGGACTAATCCTGTCTGCCCTCTCAAACAGCTCCTTTGCCAATTACCACTGTCTGGGACACCCAGGCATGGGAGCATTTGAGCCAAGTTTGTTTAAATTCTCTGCCTCTCTGACGGCCCTTTTTTCACATTCCAACAGTTGAGGTTCCAGAAAACTTACCCTTTCCAGATGGTAAGGAGGTGAGCCCAACCGCTGACTGGAACTACAACATAGGTGGGTTACATATGTGGGTCACAAATCAGTTGCTGTCTAGCATTAAGGGCATAAGTGCAGATCTGGACACAGCAGAAGTGATTGTGGACACACACACACACACACACACACACACACACACACACACACACACACACACACACACACACACAAACACACATACAGACACACACACACACATTTTTACTTATTCAACCAGTTCAAACTTTTTTTCACAATTTTTCACAAGTCTGTTTTCAGCGTCTGCAACAACATTTCGTCAATGTGGGAGTTTTCAATTCTTGTAAATGAACATTAAAGTCTTAACCAGCCAAATAAAAGGGTGGTTACATTGGCCATTAGCACACGTCTCCCCAAACAAAAAAAGAGAAATAAGTATGCCGCAGCCTCAGTTGTGGTTTCTCCTGAGGGCGCACAGACAGAAGCAGTTATTCGCTGAAGGCTACTGTAAATGCAGAAACCCCAAATCTGCAAACGTTGTGAATTACAGCCTCTGTGTAGCGGCTGTCTTAACAAAGACACTTTAATTTGAGGGGAGGGGGGCCTGAAAGGGGGAGCCCAAACTAGCCTGGATCTGAAGGGGAGCAGCTGTGTTGATCCTGTGTTAATCTTGAAAGTCTGTCAGCTGAGTTGATCTATGTCTGCTCTTTTGTAGAGGAGCCTACCTCATCGCCTTACGAGACACCATGGTATGACTATGACTATGGTATGTACCACTGTCATAACGGTTTTGTGATTAATTAAGACTGTATATTGAATGTATGTTTTTGACTGAGACAGCTATGTGAATGGGGAGAGTGGTAAGAGTAGGGGTATCCCTTGTTCCAAACTGAGTATAAGACATAGTCAGGAAATAAGAGAAAATATAATAGAGCAAAGATGAAAGTAGGAAAACTGCAAGATGAAACTTGAACCAGAAGGAAGACCAAGTTTCTTCGAGAGAGAGACAAGACAGAAAGAGTGAACCTGCCAATATCCCCTGTACACCATGGGGGCCAATCAAACGTTCCAGACACAGATCATGTGACCTCTGACTCATAGAGGCCTGCTCACAGTTGTAGGCATGACACACAATTCCAGTGTTTTGCTGTGTTTCTTGAAGCTTTTTGGTTTGAGCAACATGCACACAGGCAAACACAGCACAGAGGACCTGACCCTCTGAAAGTTCTGTAAAAAGTTTCTTTTAAAGATGGAAACAAAATGGCCTCCTGAAACCGCGCCAGGTTGCAAACATGAAGAGAGATAGCCAGCCAACCCAACAAGCACAGACACATAGTGTGATTAATGCAAGGGAGTGAGAGGAATTTGTTAGGTACAAACTTTAGTCAACTGTCCAGACATGTACACAACACATATGGTCTATTACCAACACTGAGCAGATGAGAAGTTAGTTTAAAAAATGTCCATAATGTATTTTAGGATTTAATGTAAATCCATATGCCATTACAGGCTTAACATATAGAAACATTATTTGGCAAAGACAGTACTGAATACTGTGCTCAAGATAAATATAAGCCCAGCAGTGTAACTGTTAAGATATTGGACCATAAGAGGTTATGTGCACAATCCAGTGTGACCATCAATCTTTCCAGTGGGGTTTTGGCCCCTGAAGGCTATACTCTAGCCACCCATAGTTGACTTAGTTTGAAAGTGTTGGCTTTGTTTCTGAAGCTATCCTTGTGGTTGTTTGGTTTTCTACAGACAGGAAGCTGGCTGAAAGAAAAGAGAAAGAAAGAAAAGACAAAGAGGAGACAGGTATAGTATGCTGTGTTTTTCTCTGCAAGGCGCTGATCAGTAATTCATCCCATTGTTTAGAAACGTCAAAACAACTGCTCTCAAGTGTGTTTTCAGTCAAATCAGTCCTCAAATTTGCAAGACCACCATCTTAAAGGTTACTGTGGGTTGGTATATAGAGCAGCTTGGCAAGTCTTTAAATCAACAAAGAAACAGTATATTTCACAATGGATGGAACGATCTTAATAAGAGAAGTTTAAGGAGAAAATGGTTTAGTTAAAAGTAATTTTTTAAAGCCTATATTCAAGTGTGAATTGGGAACCTTTGACTTCCCTCTAGCCGTCCACCCAGGCCCATAAAGCTTGGTCACAAATAAAACTCAGCTGACACGGACGTTTGCTAACAATGTTGGCTTCATCTGACACGTCTCAGCCCATATTGCATGTTAGTGACTGAATGTGTTTGGAATCAGCATGGTGTACTGAGAATAAGTAAATGCAGCCTTGAATCCAAGGAACATTTTGCACTTCTTCTGAACCACCAGTGCACATTTATGTGTTTTGGTTGGTGTCAGTGATTTAAAGGGAAGTTGTGGGAGATTGAAAATATGGTCCCTGTAACAAGTTGTCTCCCGAATTCCTAGAAATTGGTATTAGACATTTACCAGCACCTACCTTTGATGATGAATGGGAGTAGATAGTAGACTGGCTTTCACATGACCCTGGATCTGATAAGGCTAAGAGGTGTAATAACAAATGGAAAAGGCACACAGAGATAAAAAAAAAAAAAAAACTGGAGTGGAGAACTATGGGAGTGAAAATGAAGGGAGTTTTACATGAGGTGGCTGGAATGTTCTTTTATCTAGAGTCCTATATGCCTGTGGGGTGCTGAATCACTGGTGTGTGTGTGTGTTTGTGTGTGTGTGTGTTTGGGTGTGTGTGTGTGTGTGTGTGTGTGTGTGTGCGTGTGCATCTATCCTTCTTGACCCAAAACTGTGAACATAAAGCCATAAATCAGCCATAAATCAGTTTTATCAGGCTCTGTTTTTTCTACTCTTGTGCCTGATCAGTAATTGTCCCGGTGTGGACCCTTATGATAAAATCCTCCTGGCTATTGAGAACTATCTGCACCACTGGGAGTATTTAGTTGACTGTGGTCTGTCTCACATTTTGCTAAGCGTAGATCAACATTAGGTCATGCTATTCCAGAATTTAGCAGAATCATCTGGAGCCGTTTGCTATTTGAGCCGGGCCCAGCTCAAGGGAAGCTTGGGGGCCCCTTTGAAAAGATTGTTTGATTTGGCGTCTACTCCACATTTTTACATAAACCCCTCAGTCCTGGCTTTGAAGCAGCAAACAGGAACAAAAACAGGCTCCGCAAACATACTATCAATAAATTGTTGTAAAATGTCATATGAAAGCAGTCTGAGGAACAGGAATAGAAATAGGGCAATAGCAGCCAATTGACCTGAAAACCAACATGCTGTGATGCCTTTGATTTGAATGAGAAATGCTGATATGTTTCTGAATAGTCACTACGCTGTTTACATTCACACATTGGACATTCATTTACACTTATCGTTTTTGCTTTTGTACACAAACAGATGTGAACTCTGACATGACCGTAGCCTGTGAGGACACATGCGGTATTGGTCAGGGACCTTCAGTGTGTTGCATGCTCCACAGGGGAAGCACATTCACAGCATTCTTTTTTGGGGTGGTCCTCATTTTCTCTAAACATCTCGTTGGCAGAGAGACAGAGGAAGCTGGAGGAGGAGAGAGAGAGGAGGCTGAAGACGCCACGCATTTACAAAGATCCCAAAAGTGAGTGTAACAATCAGTTGTGCTTTGTCTTACTGTGTACTTAGAGAAGACAAAAATGTTGCCCATTTGTCCAAACTCCTGTCCTGCTCTGGCCGCTCTGCATTATTATTATTATTATTACAAAGACTCGTGTTAAAGACTTGTGCCTCTGCTAGATTTTGTGTGCCTCCTGCTGTTTCGTAAGCCGTTTTGTATTGGTTGGAGAGGGATATCTTTGCCAAAGCCTTGTCCCCGTTAGACAGCTGGTCCCTCTCAATGGAAATTTCCAAACAACAGAGAGGAGTTGTCTTGTTTGTTTCAAACAGATGCTTAGAATTAGTCATCTTTTCAAGTAAGTTGAAACCATTCAAGTCATGAATAAAATGCTTGTAATGGCTTGCCAATATATTAATACAATGAATCCCAGACCTGCAGAATACTACTATTTGAGTCTTCCTGTTTATAGGAACACAACAAATAATATTTTGAGATATTTGAAGGGACAGAAATACTTTCTTTGAAAAGTCTTTCTATACCTTTGTCTCCCAATAAAAATCTGTGTTTTGGAAATGTCAAAATTACTCGTCACATTTACTTGAATTTTGGTGTCTTGTTTTGAAAATAAGCCATGTGATTTAAAGGCTAAACGCTAATGTGAAGTGTTCATGTGCTACACAGAACAGTATTTTCACCATTTTTTGAATAAATTCAATAAAATTATATTTCGACATTCTGAAGTATCTACTGTATATATAAATATAAACCTGTCATCAGTATGGAATCTTCACTGTAAAGCTATCGGTGTCAGTAACATTTATATTAATATTAAAAATTGGTCAAATGTGTTTTGTCTTCAGACGTAATTTGATCCCTGGAACTGTGGAATTGACAATAAAGTCCCTTTGATTAAATGTGTGTTTTGCCAGACTGCCCTCCACTTGGTATGGAGTCCCATCGCGTTGCTACTGACCAGCTGGTGGCGTCATCTATGTCCCAGTATCGCTATGGAGTGCACAGGTCACGACTCAACATGCAGGTGAATGCACACATGCATATATCACATACACTGAAACAGTATATTTTCAAAAATGTATATTTTTTTTTTGGCAGATATTGCAATTGCGCAAAAACACAGCACTCTGCACCACTCAAATTCAAATTCAAATTCAAATATGCTTTATTGGCATGACAAACCATATGATGCATTGCCAAAGCGTTCACAGGAATAATAATAATTAAAGAAAATACAAATACAAAATGATCCTCTCCATCATCCTCTGACCTGAGACTGATGTGTATGCTTGTGGCTATGTGCTGTTGTGTGTCCAGGCCTCTGCCAACGATGATGACCTGCATGGTGGAGCGTGGTGCGCTAACCCTGAGGAGAAACAGCACTGGATTGAGATGGATGCCCACACTATGACCGAGTTCACCGGGGTCATCACCCAGGGCCGTGACGACCCCTTAGAGTGAGGAGATCTCTTTAGCTCTATCTCACACCATCACTTCATAACTCACTTGTCTCTGCCACACACACACACACACACACACACACACACACACACACACACACACAAATCAGTATAAGGTATTCTGTACATTTTTATGAGAAACATTTACTAGATCTGTCATGCATATTCACATTGTAGTACATAGCGTATCCTGACGTACATGTGTTTACAAGGACATTTGACATGTTAGATATCAGGGCCTTTATTCTCAAGGATCTTAAGGCTAAAAGTAGGTCCTAACTGGTGAATTTTGGAGAAAATTATATAATAATGGTCATGTCAGTCTTAACTTTAGGACAGCTAATTTTTTTACTGAGATTGATTCATAAAGCATTTTAGCGCTAAAAATAGTACCAAAGCCTATGAGAGCTTAGAAGTAGTCGAGAGGACTTCTAACTCATTTAGACCAATAGATTCTCTGCTTAACTGATAATCTTAATGCTTAATCTTTGATAACCTGTTAACCTTTCTTATCTTTCTGTTACAGTAACGACTTTGTGACCTCATACTATGTTGCCTTCAGTAATGACAGTCGTGAATGGATTATACTCAATGATGGCTACTCTGAATGGGTGGGTTAAGTCGACATTTTTCTTGTTTTATTTGACCTATTTTCAAGAAATAGACCTAAGATTTTTAGATTTAGATTGCAACAATTTTGTCTTTTTTCCTCTCCTTAGCTTTTCTTTGCCAACTCAGATAAGCAGACTCCAGTGATGGCACAGTTTGTGGAGCCAGTGGTTGCTCGCTACATTAGGGTCATGCCTCAGAGCTGGAATGGAAGCCTCTGCATGAGGATGGAGGTCATGGGCTGCCCAGTACCAGGTGATAGTGCTACTTTTGGCAGACAGTGTACCAGAGTTTGACTAAATTATTTAGTGTCCAGTGGCCAAACCTCAGATGAGTGCTTCTTTCTCTGCCAGACAGAAGTGCTAGATAGTTGTTGTGTTGCTTTAAACATTTCTTACATTTTGATATCTCTTTATGCAGTATATTTGACACACACATATTTAATTTGTGTGGTTATGGGGAACTTACCTTCTAGGGACAATATGTGGTGCACCTTGTGGTAATTTCACACCTGGTGACAAAGTATTGGTGAATGTACACTACATAGTAGTTCTAATATGGAGGACTCTAACATAGAAGACAAACCCTACCACCGTTGTTGGTCAGTTGTAGCACCATACCATCTCCTCTACCAAAGCATGACTTTGTGATTTTTAAATTACCTTAATTAATTGAATGCAAAGTAAAGTTTGGCATCAAAGCAAAACTGGCGTTTGAAAATGGATTCTGAGTTAGATACAGTAGAGGTAACAGCATTGATATTTTATTTCAAAGCAATATTTGGTCTCTTTAATAATAGGCTGCTGTCTGGATGATTTGCCTTTTGTAGCCCAATTTTTTATGAGCCATGATTTTCTTTATTGTATCTAAATGCACAGATCCTGTCAGCGTCTACCACAGTGAGAATGAAGTGACCCCCAGAGACGACCTTGATTTCACCCATCATAGCTACACAGACATGGAGAAGGTGTGTTGTGGATCATATATGTCGCTTTCAGTGACCTATCTACATTGGAACTGACAAATCCTGTTCTTGGTGGAACTTTAGTTGCACTATGCACAGTATATAATTGAATGTTTTCATGTCATTGGCTCAGATCATGACTTCTCTGCATTTTTGCAGTTGATGAAATCCGTCTCAGATGAGTGTCCCAACATCACCCGATTCTACAGCTTAGGCAAGAGTTCTAAAGGTCTGGAGATATATGCCATGGAAATTACAGACAACCCTGGCATGCATGAGACAGGTGGGTAGCTTGTAAGTTTACTAGCATTGGTATTAGTGTGCTCAACTATTTCTACAAGAGCATCCAAAACAAACAACATATTTATGTGCTGTATATGTGTTTCCATATAACAGTCTCAATTTTTTGAAACCCCTAGACTATGGTGAGAAATGCCATTGCAGTGGAAAACATAAGTTTTCAAGAAAACACAAAAGTATTTAAGAACATAACCTTTTAGAAGAACAAAGCATTACAAATGCAATCAGATGTAGCATACATTTGAACCCTTTGCCATGCAATGATTTAATGTATTGCAGACAGCAGCTGTGATCCATTGTGTTTTTCATGATCTGAGTTCTGTGACTTACTTACACACCACAGGTGAGCCGGAGTTCCGCTACACAGCAGGTCTCCATGGTAACGAGGCGCTGGGGCGGGAGCTGCTTCTCATGCTAATGCAGTACCTCTGTAAGGAGTACAAGGACGGAAATCCAAAAGTGCGCCGCCTGGTGGAGGGGATCCGAATTCACCTTGTGCCCTCACTCAACCCAGACGGCCATGTAAAGGCCTTTGAAAAGGTTAGCGCCCTTTAAACCATACTTTTTAATTTAATTTAATAATGCATTACATGGGACAAATCCATTAGCTTTAACCAGTATTTGAGCTACCATTTTGTGTAGAGCACTTTCAAATGGACAAACATTCAACATTTCCAGGAAACCTTTTTAAAACAATGCTATAATTTTGTTTTCCTCCAAGTTACATTCTGTGTTTGTGTTCATCTATTCCTCTAACACTGTGCTTCTCTGGTCACAGGGGTCTGAGCTTGGCAGCTGGCAGCTGGGTCACTGGACTGAGGAGGGCTATGACATCTTCCAGAGCTTCCCCGACCTCAACACCATCCTGTGGGACGCAGAAGACAAGGGGCTGGTGCCCAAAGTGATGCCTAATCATCATGTGCCCATCCCTGAGGGCTTCCTGGCCGACAATGGAATGGTTAGAGAAAAATGTGGATAAAAGAATGAAGAATTATGGTTGTAAATTATGGTTGTATAAGTGAAGTTAACGATATAACAGGAGTTTTAAGTCTTTCGACTAAAAGAGTACCCACCTCTGCTTTTGGTTTGATTTGAAATGGAATGCAGGTTTTACTTCTGTGAATGATGTTACAAACATCAAGTAGAAGTGGAACTTATGTAATGCTATGCCTGCCATGTGTACCAGTTTCAGTGCGCCCTGACGCCTTCACGGCTCTTTACATGCTTCCCACACATCAATTTTCCTACTTTCTTTTTCAGATTGGTTCAGAAACCAGAGCCATCATTTCCTGGATGGAGACCCACCCCTTTGTGCTTGGGGCTAACCTTCAGGGGGGCGAGAGGCTGGTGACATACCCCTTCGATATGCACCGCCTGACCAAAGAGGGAGAGGACCGCAACAAGAGGACCCGGCGAGTTGTTCGGCGAAAGAGGCAGTATATGGAAGAGGAGGAATCGGACAGACGCTGGGAGCATATTGGCTACCACGAGGCGCCTGACTCGTACCGCGAGGAATCCTATGGATACCATCACCAGGAGAGAGGCTATCATGAGGAGAACCAGGGACACTACCCTGAGGGCTACGGATACCACCACGAAGGCTATGGGTACCATCAGGAGAGTGAGCCTGAGGGCTACCCAGAGGGTTACCACGAGAGAGGCCATGAAGAGGAGAGCGAAAGGGGGTATGGAGGGGAGGCCCAGGGGTATGGAGGGGAGGCCCAGGGGTACGGAGGGGAGGCCGAGGACGAGATCCGCACCATTGCAGACCAGTCGCTCTTCCGCTGGCTGGCAGTCTCGTTCGCCTCAACCCACCGCAGCATGACGCAGACCTATCAAGGGGGTTGCCATGGTGATGACCCCACAGGAGGGATGGGCATTGTGAACCGCGCCAAATGGAAGCCTGTCACAGGAAGTGAGTAGTACACCAACAGGGCAACTGGGCTGTACGAATCACATTATAATTGGTTGCAGATTTTACCCTCATGGGTGAATTCAACAAACCACTGACTTTTTTTTTAAACAGGCACTTTTCTATTAGATCTTACATGCTTAACTGGATAGAGGCTGCCCTCTTGTGGCCAGCCCTTTCATCTAAAAACCACAATGAGAGAAATAACTGCCAGTGATGCATTTTTTCCCCTTCTTTAGGCATGAATGACTTCAGCTACCTTCACACCAACTGCTTTGAGCTGTCCATCTTCCTGGGTTGTGACAAATTCCCCCATCAGAGTGAACTGCGCCGTGAGTGGGAGAACAACAAAGAGGCCCTCCTCACCTTCATGGACCAGGTGAGTCTCCACAAAAGACCTATCCTTAATGAATTGATGACCTATTCTTAATTAAAAGAATTGCTGAAGCAAACTTTCAGGAATTTGTAGCCTTAGGTACAGATAGAGATCTTAATTAAAATGCATAAGTTAAGACAGATCATATATTGAAAGAAATAAAGATATTATGGGGACATTAAATATGTAGCAAGAGCTTTGTGTTTTTGAGTCTGCAGTGTCCCTACTAAATTGATCTCCCCTCAGGTGCACCGTGGAATTAGGGGTGTGGTAAGGGACAAAGAAGGGAACCCCATCAATAACGCCACTGTATCTGTAGAGGGGGTAAACCACGACATGAGGACAGGTGAGTTAAGTGTCTCTTGCTGGCTATGAGTATGTAGTACCAATCTTGTACCACTTATTGAAATCAATTACAACTCACTGTGACTCAGAAACGTGCAGCTGAGCAGATGGTTTCACAAGCGATTACTCTCACTTCTTCTGTTTTTCTCTTCCCTATTCCCCCTCACCTCCTGTCCCTGTCCTGGCCTCCCCCACATGCTGACTCTCATTTCTGCTGTTTTTGTCTGTTCCGTCTCTTCCCCCCTCCCCCCCCAGCGGAGTCCGGGGATTACTGGCGCCTGGTGAATCCTGGAGAATACCGCGTCACTGTACGTGCAGAGGGCTACGCACCCCTTACCAAGATGTGCGTGGTGGGCTTCGAGCCCGGCGCCACCCTGTGTAACTTTGACCTCAGCAAGTCCAACTGGGACCGCATTAAGCAGATCATGGCCCTACATGGCAACAAGCCCATTCGTGTCCTCAGCCATGGAAACCAACAGGGATATGGCGGCAGCAGACAAGGGTACGGCGCAAGAGTGACGGGCTCAGAGAACAATGGTGCGTCGGGCAACGTCAGAAACAACCGTTTACAAAGGTTACGACGGCTGCGCTTCCTTCGTCAGCAGAGGCTTCTGGCCCTAAAGTCAACCATGGCCCCAACAATGGCCCCAACCACAACCACCACAACCACAACTACCACAACTACAGAACCCCCTACCACTCCCTGGGTCTACTCCTGGCTCGAGGACACTCAACCCACAGATTATAATGTGGGGCTGGACTACAATTACAATGTTGATGACTATTAAAAATGAGACGCTTCCATGGAATTAAGTTGCCAAACTACAAATTTAGGACAAGGGTCACACTTCCTAAATCAGTAACCCAGTTATTATCAATGGGGGATAACTGGCACCATCGTAATCCTAGGTTAGCTTTTAGGTGCACTTCAAAGTAACATCTGTTAAGCTCTCATTACAACTATTCTTTCGGTTCATGTCAACAGGAGAGACTTGGTCTTAGGTCCTGTATCACCTATGAGTTTGTATTCAGGTCTTTGTCCACTCTTGAGTCATATGTAGACATGGAGAGTGAGGCACTCAACACAGCAGAGCTTCACTGACACACCTCTCACACCTACATTACAATCTGCATCTCACAAGGCACATGTTGTAATAGACTGATGGTACATAGATTGAAGATTGAGTTATCTCTGTCCTAGAAGGCTACCTGGGTCTGTCCTATTTTTGTTATATTGACTATTTGGTTGAAATTTGTAGAGAAGCTGTTTCGTGGTCTGAAACCATTTAGAGTAGCTCTGGGAGATACAAAGTTCCAACCCCAGGAACAGAGTGATGGAAGTGTTTACAATATTAGGCTTCTCAAAGTGGGTTGACAAAAAAATGTAACGTCAAAGTGAGATTATGAGTAATATAAGAGGGAAATGCAAGAAGCACAAAGAGATGCCAGAGACCTAAAGTCATTTCGATACAAAAGAGTTTTTATTTACATTATACATTCCTCACCCTCAAAGGCAACTGCTCCAGCTTCCACTAAGGGGGTGCACTGAACAATCCAGAAACATTTCTCAATGTGTAGCTGAGGTCAATGACTATTTTCCAGCGAATAAAGGCTTGTTTACATAGTGCTGTTGTCTTCTGCCATGAAATTGACTCACAAAATGCAAGGGTGGGGAAATCCATCCAAACACACTAAGATCTACAGCGATTTAAATGCCTGAAAGGATCTCTTATCAATACCTTTGTCCTTGCTTGTTATGTTTTTTAACAGGTGGACGTTTACCTGTGTAACAGAATTATAATCCACAAAAAGTATTAAAACACTTTACATGGACAGATTCCAATACAGAAATTATTGCTCTCATGAAAAACAATAAAAACATGAATAACACCCATGGCTGGGAAACTTCATGGCCAGTATCGTTACAATGACTTGTGCCTAGTTGTCCAATGATCAAATTTCACACAAACTGAGCCAAAGAATTAGTCATCCTAAGAGTGTTCAACATGTTTTTCCATATCCATACATCATGGTGTAATGATATACTGTAGATATACTTTGGTAATTAAAACTGAAATCCTTTTTACCAGTCGGACACTTGTCATGGGCAATAAATACAACTGCAGGGCTTCAGTGGCTAATATTCATTTCAGATTCTTCATCTTCATCAGAGAAGGAGGAAAAGCTGATTGGCTCACACTCTAGAGTGCGCAGGTTGACTAGGCAGGCTGTCTGTGTGCTGCTGAATTCTGGGATGGCCAACAGGAGGACGTCTTGCCCTTCAGGACCTACAGAAATAAAAAAGCCAAAGCAGTGATTTTGACCATTGAAATAAAGAACCATATCTTCAATGAATAACTATAACTAAAACATAAAAAATACATGCAATTGCACTGGGTATTTATGATTTATAAAGCCAGAAACAACAAACTGAACAAAGGGTACACTTAACAGGAGCTCAGTGAGCCCCTCAGGTGAAAGATTGTGCATCTACAGGTACGTCCGAAGTATGCCATACAGCGTACTGTAGGTTACCTGCACTGACCTGTAATATGCTTGGACTGGTAACTGGGAGCGCTTCCGCTGAAGTAAACATGCGGACACTCTTCCAGGATGAAGGGATCGTTCTGATAGAAGGGATAACAACCTAGGAATGGTGGAGAAGGGGGAGAAAAGAGGGATGAAGAGAACACAACATGAGACTGCACTACAGTGATTAGTTGTTGATAAGTCCTTGTTGATAAGTCCTTGCATTGTTTTCCCACAGAAGTTATTCTGTCACACTAAGTAATGGTACAGTTAAATATCAAAGTATGACAACAGTTCTACAATTAACATAATATGATCAGTGGCAGGCTTCCAAACTCCTTCCAAACATCATACGATCCTACACAATCCAAATGTCCACGAGCTCTTCTTCACTCCTCAGTGAAGATAGTAACTGAAACAATACAATTATGAAAACATACCGCAGCAGCATGAGTAGGTGTGTGTGTGTGTGTGTGTGTGTGTGTGTGTGTGTGTGTGTGTGTGTGTGTGTGTTCTGACCGAGTGTATCCGGAGCAGTGGGGGCCAGGTGGCGCAGACGGAGTGTGGTCTCCAAAACCTCCAGGTGGTCTTCCATGCTGCTGTACTTAACGATGTCACTCACATTCTGACCTGATGTGCCCAAGAACCTGAGGAGTCGGCAGTAAGAGGGAAAAATTACATCACACTACCAATGCTTATCCGGTTGTTAAGTCCGACATCACGGGTCCACCAGCTTTTTCAACAAAAAACGTTTGCTAGCGCAACCAGCCGGTTTTCGCAACTTGTAAACCTTGTCAACATCACCTCCATTTTAGTAAGAGTAAAACAAAATCGCTTAACTTTAACAGAGTAATTACTATAGCTGTGCAGCCAGATGATACAATCAAGGGCAACATCCAGCCTTCCGCAAAAAATAGGATTTTATTAGGTTGAGGCAACAAGTGAGTAGTATGATGACAATTTTCTTAAATGCTACTCTGAATTGTTGACAAAATTGTTTATTTTACTGTCTTTGGAGAAAAACAAGCGGCTCTGAAAGCCGTTGGACCCGGAAAGAGATTTATTATCCCATCATCACTTAATAATTGGAAGGTCACATATTACCAACCGTCACGTATGTCCAACCTCTTATGTGTAGGCCTATGTGTCACTTAATATGCATTTCTATACAAACCAAGACGGCGAATTCCTAAAGAAACGCAAGCACCCACACCATAAGTTTATCTAAATTAGCTATGTACCAAAAATTACATTTCACCGTGACTCGAGCTGTAAACAGTGTTGTAAGGCTGCATGTACAAATCCGCTTGGAGCTCCAGTGGAATTTTGAATTGCGACGAGAATTCTCGGTTGGTAATTAGCATGTTTACAAAACCAAATTTGACAATGGAGTGGTGCACCACTTCTATTTAAGCTTGATGAGATAATGAAATGCATATCTAAATCAAGAACATTTGAGGCAGTCCCAAAAAAGCTGGCTGATTCTGATTTCAATGATAGAGTGCTTTTCTGATGTTCAATCTGCTGAAATCCAAATCCACACTCACACGATCACTGACTCATCACATCTACATTCACAAGAGTGGCGGTTTCCTTGAATGAGAAGAGAATGTGTGGGCGGTCTCCAACAGAAAAGGACTCACCGCACACCATCCACACAGGCCTGATAGGGGTTGCTGACCAGCTGCAGGGTTGGGTAGGGAGTGGACAGAGGGAACATACAGCGGTGCAGAGGTTGCTGTGGCAATGTATAGTTGGTGGGGTCATACTGGCCTGGCATCACATCCACAGGTACGGAGGCCTGCAGAGGACAGAAATATGAACAAACTCAATCACTAAAAAAACAGTTCAATGTCATAAACAGGGTTAAGGAAAAATAGATCATATACATCCCATATTCATAATGGATTCTGTGTTACAATGCTCCTTTGAAAGATATTCCACCGTGTCAGATTTCAATGTGGTTGGTTACGGTTATAGTATTCAGCAAGTGCTTTAATCCAAAGCAAATAAGACCTTCTTTCTCCATCGTGCACAATAAGGCAAATTTTTGCAGGGCAGATTTAGTTTCTTACCACTAGCTGAACCAACAGCTCATCAAGCAGTCTAATGGCCTCCACACTGCCTGCCTGTGTTTTCTTAGTCAGGTACTTGGCCTACAAAGGCAAAAAAAAAAAGGAAAAGCGTGAGGAAAAAAGGGAAAAAGGAAAAACACCTGAAAAACAACGCAATGCTTTTTGGACATACTCTCTTTTTTGATCACAAATTGGTACAGCTGTACCAAAAGGGACACTATTGCAAACAGACTAAGGTTCTGCTGCATATAATGCTTTAAGAGACTAAAAGATATCTAGACAGCACAAGGACTGTTTTCAGTTTTCAGTGTTGCACTTATATCCAGAGCGACTTACATAGGTAATTACAAGGCCCACTGTCCCGGGGTTAAGTGCCTTGCTCAAGTGCACAATAGTGGAAAGGCAGAAGTTGAACCCACAACTTTACAGGTTACTGCATGCTAGCCAAGCTCCTTAACCACTACGCTACCTCCACTCACTCTGTCACCACTCCACTTGCCTCACCTTGGTGTTGGAGTCTTTGTCCTGGGTACTTGGGCTCAGCAGGTTCCCAGCCAAGAGAACATGGGAGATGGACGCCGCTCCACTCTGTTCTCCCTCATCGCCCAAGTGTCCTGTTACCATGTCAACCAGAAGCTGTAGTCCCAGCATGCTGTCGGCACCGGTGCCACCCAATCCAAGACCAGAAACAAGCAAAACAAACCTGTCAGAGCCAAGAGAGCAGAGGAAAGAGATCAAGATATGTTAACTCATATTTATACTGTATATACAATATAGACACTTTATGAACAACATGTCCTCCAAACTTTAATTAAAAAAAAAGGCACTCACCGATCGGCCTCTGGGACCTTTCTGAGAGTCTGAGCTGGCAAATCTGCTGTACAGAAGTCCTCAACAGTGAACTTCCCATCATTCTTCTCTGCGCCCAAGATGGCAATCACACTGCCTTTTACAAAACAAAACAAGAACAATACCAATAAGAAAGGATGTAGCCTATAAACTAAATGGCTCTCTCAAAATGATTCTCTCAGGTGAGAGGAGAACTACAGTTACATACATGGCAGCCCTACCTGTGACAAACTTGGCAACGTCAATGTTTCCCTCTAGTTTGATTCGCTGCAGCTCATCCTCAAGGATGAGTTCGTCTGACTGGCTGATGTATTTGGTGCGGGGCGGCTGGGGTAACAGGTTGTGCTGATGGAACAAAGAGGGGATTTAAGGCACTCACACAGGCACTGCAAATCAAAAGCCCTTCCATGAGACCGTGTTGACACTGAAGCGGAGGGATTTTCATTATCTCAGTGGAAGACAGCTGAAGGTGGGTGGGTGAGGGAGCCTTCTCATCAACATTCAACCAACAACCTGCTTCTGCTTCCAGTCAAATTGTTTCACACACACACACACACACACACACACACACACACCTTCCCCTTCACTGAAAACCGCCCATCTATCACGGCTCCAAACAGAGTAGCACTGATCTCTTCAGTAAGCATAGTAAGGGGAACAGTGTAAAGCACATTTGTCAGAGCTTTGCGGGGTGAAGGTGAAGGATTTGTGTGGTGAATGTTGACATTATTACTGAGGAATCACATTACAATGGGGAAAGCTGATATGAGAGTGTGGAATTCTCACCTCCTCACTGATTTCCTTCAGGATAGATGGCTGAAGTTCCATGTGTTTGAAGATGGTACCCACAATTACACAATGCTCCCCCATCGGCAGATCACATAACTTCCGCATGGGCACCGACTCTCCTGCAGATATATGACTCAGGTTTAATTCTATACCACAGTAAAGTCTGCATCTTCTAAAGCCCATAAAGGTCCACTGTGACAACAACGTATTCTGTGCCACACATATTTCCATTTCCATTGTTTTACATTTTAGAAAAGATATCAATGGGATATTATGGATTAAGTACAGAGGAATTACCTCATCGCAGGAAAATACACAGTCACCGGTTAGCCTTTAACTTTGTACAAAGAGAGGATACTCCTACAAACAACTGCAGTCATGGGTTCAGTGAATGCTATATTACTCAGCTGACTGTCAAGACTACATTTCCACCTGTCCAAAAGGATGCCCACAATGACAGTGACAATGCCACTGATGGATGTACGGATGTACAGATCGACAGAACAGGGAACATAGTTGACACTTTATGTTACAGTAATTCACAAATCTTACCCCACTTTTGCTTGGCTCTTTTGACAAGGATGTCTCTCATCTGCATGAGACGAGTGGCGTATATGTGCGCGTACTGTCGACTGAAGCTTCGTTCACCCAGTCGGAAGCGCTCCGAGCAGCCTTTGTATGACAGCTGCTCCCGCTGAAATACAGGCTGTTCCGAACCGGGCGGCTGGAGCAATGTAGACTCCTTCTGATCAATAATGTCGGAGAACATGGCAATACCTGTGTGTACGTTGCATCACAATGTGAACATTGACACAAAAGTTTACCAAGTCAGCTACCACTCTAAAATGACACACAGGCGTTAGCTTTAGCCAAAGTCCATCATGGATCGTGTTAGCCATAGTGCATCAAAAATTTCAAGCAACCAAAGGTTCACCCTTCTTTAAAACATGAACCGTCCGGCTAACTTAGCCGGCGACTCAAATGTTTTGACTTTCATTTTACACAGACTGTTGGACAACAGATTCACTCCGAAGATCTGGTGGCCAATCCACCGTATACACGGCAATAATCAATAAGGCTGTATAAGTCATTATGGCATCCTCTACACTTTCAGACTGGGATAATTTAACAATGTTGTTAGCAGTGTATATTAGCTAACCTCGTTAGCTAACGTTACACATTCAATATACAACATGCATCGTTTATCTGCCCTATTGGCCATCTAAATCACTAGTTCACCACATTATAAAGATGTGGACCCTTACCTTTGCTATTCTGATTGACTGTTACAGAAGCTGGAATATGTACTTTAACACAAAATGCACTTCCAACACAAGGGTGCAATGTTTCTGGAATATTGATATCTCCCGCGAAATGCTTCAACTTTGAACTCCTACGTCAAAGGACAAACACGAGCGCCATACTGTTGAGGTCCTTAAGGTCATATTATTATAGTACACATGCTTTCTGCACTACTGTGGTGGTTTTTGCATTCCTGCAAATCACATTATGTAACAGGATACCCAGAGGTACTGATTACATTGTAGGCTGCCACGGGGTTATTGTGGAATTATCCGATTTAGAAGCCATGGTGGTCTTCTTAAGCACTCAGAAAGGAAACAGCAGCCTTCTATGCTAGTGACCCAAGTGAGTAAAGCTCAAGGAAAGCCCATTATTAGCCCAGAAATTCAATTGGAATGGCCAAGAAACTACAAGCAAATTGATGGGGTCCTCCAACAGCATGGGTGTAGCAGTCCATTAGCCTAGCAGTCCATTTAAAGGGACCCTCAGATGTTATGTCTTCCAGAAAGATGTTAACAGCTTTTGATCAGATTATATCCTGGGCTAAAATCTTAAAACTGTTTAGGTTACAAGAACCCAGTCCATTAAAGCCTAGCAGTCCATTAAAAAAATATTTTGACAAATGAAGGACATGAAGCAAGATAGTAGTGATTTTCCTTGAAAATCTACTTTATATCCTGGAAAAAAATATTTAAAAGTGCCCACTGTGTGCACCACTACAAATGGAAACTAATACTTAAAGTTAGCTATGTCAGATGGAAAGTCTGTTTGGGGGAATGTGTTGTAAGCCATCCATCTAGCGAGGCGGAGTAAAACAGTAATACTTTGGCCTATGACAGTGTTTCTCAAACTTTTTCAGTTTCAGGACCACTTAACTAACCCTAGCTAAAAAAAAAAAAAAAGATTAGACCTACTTCAACAGTAGCCTATAATTAGTCTACACAATAGGCCTACTCACTGAACCATCTTGCTTATTGTCTTTGCACTTTGCTTATTGTGTGGATTCATACTGTATGATTTAAACTGGCATATCTTACATAGACAGTGGTGCAGAACTGTTTTTACATACAAGTTGGTTCAATATTGCAAACAACTCATCTATATTATATTTTACCACGCCTGCTCACGGACTACTTGGGATAGCTTATGGACCACCAGTGATCCCCGGACCACACTTTGAGAAACACTGGTCTACGAATATGACAGTGGTCCAGTCAAATCTTTACTGTCTATGGTCAAATCCCAGCCGAGATATAACTGTAGCTCGACTTACCTGTGCATGTAAACATACTGACTGACAAAAATCAGAATGAGTAATTATAACAGATGAGTAGCCCTGTGGACACACAATATTGTTGGAAAATTGAGATGTGTGAAACACTATTTGACTCAAATGGTAATCAGAAATAATTTGTTATAAAAAAAAGACTAAAATGTGTTGACTAAAACTGACTAAGACTAAGGTACCTTTAGTTTTCTTTTGACTAAAACTAGACTAAAATGACGAGACTTTTAGTCGACTAAAACTTGACTAACAAAAATGATATTTGAATGACTAAATATGACAAAGACTAAAAAGGACATTTCGTCACAAGACTAAGACTAAGACTAAATTAAAAATAGGTGACAAAATTAACACTAGGACGGACGTTGGAACCCATTTTTGTGCACTGTGTTGAAACGGATGGCATATATCACGCACATGAGTGCCCAGGCCTGGACCCTTGAAATCACCAGGTCGGACTTTTTATAACAATGGGGATTTAGGGTTCCTCCCCCGAGAACATTTTTCAAATTCTGGTTGCTGAAAATTTTTCAAATTCTGGTTTTCTGAGTTAACTTACCCAGGTTTGTCACTAAACCATACCCTAGATGATAAAAACATAACAAACTGTTCCAGCCAATCACCGATTAGATGCGCGTTTAGGAGAGTTTCGATTGCACAGGAGGGAGGGAGATAGTCTGGTCAGTTTGGGGCAAAAATGGGGTCAAGGCTGCAAATCATGATTAACATTTGAGCCAATGTTTTTCTGTTCATTTAGGGCCCAATAAAGAAAAAAAATGCAAGGAGCCCAAAAAATTAGGTGGGGGAAGGCCCTGAAACGGCCACGCCCACTTTTTAGACTTGAAATTCAGTATCTCAGCTCCCGAAGGTCGCTGAGAGTTGGTCTTTGGCTTAAAAGATGCGGAAATGCCACATTTATGTTAGTGTTGTGAAGAAACATAGGCCCTAAAACCTTTCATTTCTGAGATATTCGTGAAAAACCTTTTTTTATCACTGAATCAATCAGTGCCCAAGCCACCTTTTTTCTGTAAATCTACTCATGAAAGCCATGCAGTTTGTTTGGGCAAAAGCTCTAAACCTACTCATGGGGCATACTAGTGCTTAAGTTGATTAAGACCTAAGTGAAAGTCCAAACATTATAGGTTTTTGTAAGGTGGCAGCAGTTATCACACGTGATGAAGACCATGGAGCGACTGGTTTTGGGGATACTCAGACTCCAGGTATGCCATGCACTAGACCCACTACAGTTTGCATACCAGGAGAAAGTGGGCGTGGACGATGTCATCACATATCTCCTACACAGGACGCATTCTCACCTGGACAAAGGGAAAAGTGCTGTGAGAATCATGTTCTTTGACTTCTCCAGTGCTTTTAACACCATCCAACCCCTCAGTGTCACGGTTCAGACAGACTCCACCAGAGGACCACAATTGGCCACACCAGAAAGTTTATTAAACTTAAGGGAAAAGGGAAGTAGGGAGGAGTGAAGGCTCCAGGGGTTACTGGGAATAACCGGATTCCGGCCCAATGCGCTTGGGTCTGTGTGCCCCCCAGTGGCAGCGAGCAAGGCCCTATGACGACGGTGGTGGGTGGTCCGGAAGTCCTGGGGGGAACACAGACAACAACGGGCGGATGAAACAAGGCAGAAGTACAGTTCAAGGGAGATCCAAATTCGTAGTAGCAAGGCAGAAGGCTGGTCAGAGTTACGGGATCAAGAGTAGTCAGGAGTCGCTACGGCAGAAAGCAGGTCTGGTTCTCTGGGGCAGAAGAGTATCCAAGATTCAGGCAGGTCCAGGGTCACAAAACAAGCGCGGAGCCAGAAGCTGTGAGCAAACAGGTTCCGGTGTGAGCTTTGCAGACGATCTGACAAAGGGAGAGCTGGAAAGACAGGGCTTTAAATACTGGGGAGAGGTTAGTGGGTAATGCAGCAGAGCTGGCAGAGTAGATTAGAGCAGAGCAGGGACAGGTGGAGCTAGTTAGGCTGAGTAGAGAGAGTGGTGAGCAGAGTGGAAGATAGTGGAAACCAATTAAGGTGGTAACCCGTGGGAGTGAGAGGGCTCATGACAGAACCCCCCAAGGGACGGCCCCAGAAGTCCCAAGAGCAACACCACGCCGGGCGGGAGGAGGGGAGCCGGAGGAGGGCTAGAACCTCCGAACGGGTCCGAGTGAACGCCCTCATCCTCGGAGGAAGCCGGAGGGTCGTGGGTCGGGAGATGGGACAGGTCCCGGTGACAGGGTCAGGCACAGGACGGGAAGCTGGGCGGGCAGGACGGGTTAGGGACCCCTCTGGGGCGTGCCCCCCACGGATTGCAGGTTGATCAGGATGCCGTTGGTGGAAGGCGGTGATGAGAGTCCTATCCACAATCCGACTAGCTGGCACCCCAGGTCCTTTCCTCAGGTCCATAGCCCTCCCAGTCAATGAGGTACTGAGGCCCCTACCCTCCGCCTGGACCCAAGCAGGCGGGCGGACGGTGTAAACCAGACCACCATCGATTTCCAGCCGCGGGAGGAGGAGGACAAGGCGCAGCAGGGACCAGCGGACTCTCATGAATGGGCTTAATCTTAGACACATGGAAAGTGGGGTGCACCCTCATGGAATTAGGCAGTTGGAGCCGACAGCAGTTGGGCTAATCACTCTAATGATAGGGAATGGGCCAAGGAACCGAGGTGCCAGCTTTACACTCCACCCTGAGTGGCAGGTTCTTCGATGACAACCACACCCTTTGACCAACATGGTAGGTGGGAGCAGGAATTCTCACGGTTGGCCCCGTAGTGTAGCTGGCAACGGATCTGAGGAGTGTGGCTCGGGCTTGTGACCAGGTGCGCGACATCGACGGGCAAAAGCAAGTGCAGATGGGCAGGCAACCTCCCCTTCCTGGCTGGCAAATAGAGGAGGCTGGTATCCATAAACACATTGAAGGGGACATACCGATGGCAGAGCAGGTCAGAGAATTGTGCGCATTCTACCCATGTCAATTGCTGCACCAGGAGTGGGGTTGCGGAGGTCATGCATCGCGAAGTGCCTTCTCGAAGCCCTGATTTGCCCGCCTGACTGCCCATTGGATTGGGGATGGAACCGGAAGTCAGACTGACTGTGGCTCCCAGCAGGTGACAGAACTCCTTCCAAAAGGCGGAGGAGAATTGTGGGCCACGGTCAGAAACTACATCCTTTGGCAGTCCGTGATCCGAAGACGGTTCCAGGACCACCTGGGCGTCTCCTTGGCGTTGGGAGCTTGGGGAGGGGAACGGCGTGCCATCTTGCTGAATCGGTCAACTATGGTGAGAATGACGGGTCATGCCACTTTGAGGGGCAGCCCCGCGGACAAAGTCAAGGGCTTATGTGAGACCAGGGACGCCTGGGCACAGGCAGGGGCTGCAGCAATCCGCTGGGGGCTGGCAGGACGAATTTGTGTTGGCTGCAGATGGGGCAGGCTTGGACGAACCCCGCACATCCCTTCTCAGAGAGGGCCACCAGAACCTCTGGGCGAGCAGGTTGTGGGCGCGGGTGGAGCCAGGGTGACAAGCTAGGGCGGAGTCATGTCCCCACTGAATGACCTGGGACCTCAGGTTTTCGGGACAAAAAGGCGGGTCAGCTGGGCAAGCTTGGGACCTGGCTGGTTACGAGAGCTTCCAGCACCTGTTCCTCAACAGCCCAGGTCAGAGCTGCTACGATGCAGGGACTTGGCAGAATCGACACAGGATCCTTGGAGGGGGTGTCATCCTTCTGGAATTGACGGGAGAGGGCGTCTGGCTTGGTGTTGCGTGATCCAGGCCGGTATGACAGAGTGAAATTAAACCTGGTGAAGAACAGGGCCCAGCGGGACTGCCTGGGAGTTCAACCGCTTGGCCGCGGGCGGATGTACTCCAAGTTCTTATGATCGGTCCAAACGAGAAATGGAATGGTGGACCCCTCCAGCCAGTGACGCCACTCCTCCAAGGCAAGCTTCACAGCCAGCAGCTCTCGGTTCCCTATGTCGTCGAATTGCACTCAGAGGGGACAACCGACGGAGAAAAAGGCACAGGGATGGAGCTTCCTATCCTCCGCGAGCCCACTGAGAAATCACAGCACCAACTCCCCACATCCGGAGGCGCCCACCTCCACAATGAATTGCCGGTCCACATCAGGCATCTGGAGGATGGGAGCGAGGTGAACCTTACCTTGAGGGTACTGGAAGGCTTTGTCGGCTGCTGGGGTCCAGGTGAAGGGTTGCTTGGTGCTGGTTAGAGCAGTGAGAGGGCAGCAATGGTACTGTAGTTCCGATAAACTTTCTATAGAAGTTAGCAAACCCCAGAAACTGTTGCAGCTTCTTTCTGTTCTCCGGAACTGGCCATGAAGTGACTGCTGATATTTTGGCAGGATCCATCTGGATACTTCCCTCTGCCACTATGTACCCCAGGAAGGCCACTGTCTTGACGTGAAACTCACATTTCTCTGCCTTGGCGTAGAGGGAATTCTCCAGGAGACGATGAAGGACTTGCTGGACATGGCGGGTGTGTTCAGACAGGTTTCTGGAGTAGATTAAGATGTCATCCAGGTAAACGAAGACAAACTTGTTTAACATGTCCCGCAGCACATCATTCACTAGAGCCTGGAACACAGCAGGAGCATTGGTGAGGCCAAAAGGCATAACCAGATACTCGTAGTGGCCTGTTGGTGTATTGAATGCGGTTTTCCATTCATCTCCCTCCCGATCCGCACTAGGTGGTAAGCGTTTTGAGATCCAACTTGGTAAAAACAGTGGCCCCTGGAGCAACTCAAAGGCAGAGGTGAGCAGAGGCAGAGGGTAACGGTTCTTCACTGTGATGTCGCTTGAGTCCCCTGTAGTCGATGCAGGGGCTTAAGAGATCCGGCCCTTCTTCCCCACAAAGAAGAAGCCAGCACCAGCAGGAGATGAAGATGGACGGATTAATCCTGCGGACAGAGAGTCATTGGATGTAGTCCTCCATGGACTTTCTTTCAGGAGCAGACAACGACAAAGACGGCCTTTGAGGGGCCGCTCCAGGAGGAGGTCGATGGCACAGTCGCACGGGTCGGGTGAGGGGGCAGAGATGTGGCTCTTGCTTTGTTAAACACTTCTCTGAGACCATGGTAGCATTCTGGGACATTGGAGAGGTCAGGAGCCGGAGTTAGTGGGTACTGGCCGAGGGGTAGTGCGGCAGCAAGCAGGCAGGTTCGGTGGCAGTCCTCTCCCCACTCCCTGATAACCCCGTCACCCAGTCGAGCTGAGGGTTGTGCCGGGCGGAGCCATGGGTAACCCAGGATGAGGGGTTGGCCTGGAGAAGGGAGCAGGTGAAACTGATAGTTTCTTGATGGTTTCCGACAGACCCATCGGAGACCGGGCCGTGACATGAGTGACGATCCGAGTAAGTGTCCGGCCCAGTGCCCGGGCAGGAATAGGAGGTGTCAAACGGTGGTTCTCCAGTCCCAGTTGGCGTGCCAGCTTGATGTCCATTATGTTGGCTTGGCGCCAGAATCCACCAGAGCAGCCAGGGTGTGAGTTGAGTCAGAGAGGCGGAGGTGAACCTGCAGCAGGGGTTTTTGCGGTCGGAGGACTGGATGGTCATTGAGCTCAACCGACTCCCCTATGCCCGTGAGCTTCGGCCTTTAAAAGGGCAGGTTACCACACGATGTCCATCACCTCCACAATAGAGGCAGAGGTTTGAGGTGAAGCGCGCTGGCGCTTCTGCAGGAGTGAGAGAGGCTCGCCCAATCTCCATGGGCTCAGACTGGTCAAGCTGACTTGGGTGAGTGGCAGTAGATGACAGGAGCCCAGTCGGATCTCTCCTAACGCCGTAGTTGGTGGACCTTGGCGCCCCTCTCACGACGACGGGTCTGTATCCTTCTGTCGATCCGACAGTCAGTGCGATGGCTTCATCAAGAGTGGAAGGCAGTTCATGGGAGACCAACTCGCCCTGATATAGTCGGCCAAGCTATGGAAGAACGCCCACCAACGATGGTGTGTTCCAAGAACTTCGGCCTTGCCAGGGTTCGAAGTCGATGGAATGGTCTGCGACTGTACGCCTGCCTTGTCGAATACTGAACAGTTCACGCAGACGCTCTGCGGTTGGTGAATCCAGGTCAAACACCTTCAGCATCTCCTCAGCAAACAGGTCAAGGTTGCACATGCGGGGTTTGACGCTCAACCTGCTGTTCCCCAGAGTCGAGCTCTCGCCCGCCAGGTGAGTGATGGCATACCCAACTTTGGCCCCTTCCGTGGCGAAGGTCCTTGGCTGCAAGGAGAACTGAAGTCGGCAGCTAGTCAGGAATGGCCGGACCTGGGTTGAATCGCCGCTGAACCGCCGGGTTTCCAATCTTGGGTTCGGAGCAGCGCTGCAATGACCGGGGCAGGTAACACCGGGCAGGTAACTCGGGCAGGGCTGGTGGGCAGACTGCCTGGAACTGGGCCGGTGGGCGGAGTGGCTGGGGTAAGGTTGGTGAGGAGTTGGATGATCATGGCGAAGTTGTTGTTGCTGCTGGAACTGCTGCTGGTGCTGCTGGAACTGCTGATGCTGTTGGTGGCCGACCTGAAGCAGGGAGGTGATGTCGCCGCCATGCGGGCTAGCCCCTCTCAGTGTGTTCCAGGCGTTGCATGGCGGTGGGTTGCTCAGGTTCGCCGGTTTCCATGTCGGGGAAGTGTGCGCTGAGTCCATGATGGTCAGATCGCACTGTCACGGTTCAGACAGACGACCAGAGGACCACAATTGCGTACACACCAGAAAGTTTATTAAACTTAAGGGAAAAGGGAAGTAGGGAGGAGTGAAGGCTCCAGGGTTACTGGGAATAACCGGATTCCGGGCCCAATGCGCTGGGTCTGTGTGCCCCCAGTGGCAGCGATGCGTCCTATGACGACGGTGGTGGGTGGTCCGGAAGTCCTGGGGGGGAACACAGACACAACGGGGCGGATGAAACAAGGCAGAAGTACAGTTCAAGGGAGATCCAAATTGAGAGTAGCAAGGCAGAAGGCTGGTCAGAGTTACCGGATCAAGAGTAGTCAGGAGTCATTACGGCAGAAAGCAGGTCTGGTTCTCTGGGGCAGAAGAGTATCCAAGATTCAGGCAGGTCCAGGGTCACAAAAACAAGCGTGAGCCAGAAGCGAAAGCAAACAGGTTCGGGTGTGAGCTTTGCAGACGATCTGACAAAGGAGAGCTGAAAGACAGGGCTTTAAATACTGGGAGAGGTTAGTGGGTAAATGCAGCGCAGCTGGCAGAGTAATTAGAGCAGAGCAGGGACAGGTGGAGCTAGTTAGGCTGAGTAGAGAGAGGGTGAGCAGAGTGGAAGATAGTGGAAACCAATTAAGGTGGTAACCCGTGGAGTGAGAGGGCTCATGACACTCAGACTGGGTGACAAGCTCCTGCAGATGGGTGGGGATGCTCAACTAGTATTCTGCATGCCACATGCAGAGGCTTTTGGATAATACTGCAATTGTGGGGTGTATCAGGGATGAGCAAGAGGAGGAATACAGGAGCCTGGTGGAGGACTTTGTGCAATGGTGCAAACTCAACCACCTACAACTCAACACTGCTAAGACCAGAGGTGGAAAAAGTACTAAAATATTGTACTCAAGTAAAAGTACCAATACTTTGATGAAATATTACTCAAGTACAAGTGGGGGGTAAAATCGGTTTTACCCAGCTCTAGTGGCTGCAGCCAGCAGCTAAAGAAGCCAGGCAGCTACCGTGTTACGCTCTGGGGGCATGTTCGTGAGCCCCCATGTTCATGCCCCAGAGTGTAGCGCTGCAGCTGCCTAGCTACCTTAGCTGCTGGCTGCTGAAACGGCGATCTACAGTATGTAAAAAATAGCCGGATTTTGAGCAGCAGTTGATTTTCAAAATTAGTTGTGCTCATCCTTGCTCACTTTGCAGTGAACAGTAATCCAGCACAACTGAAAAGCTGCTCACAGGCATTTGAGGCAAGCAGGCCCATGTTGAGTTTCAACTCTATTTGTAAAGGAGTTCAACAGATCCAAGGGCCTCGGACTGTGGGAAAAGTGGGACTGATTACAGGGCCCCAATGGAGGAGAAGGCCCTTGAAAAGTCTGGAGGATATCTTATTTTACCTGGATATTTTAATTTCCAAATTAAATGTCAAAATGAATGTCAGACGAAATGTAAAGTTTGACTGACTAAATTTTGTATACAAAAAAATTGTGAAGACTGTATAAGGCAGGGGTGTCAAACATCAGGCCTGCCAGCAGGTTTCATACCCCAGATGTTTTTGGTAGGAAGGGAAAATTAGAAAAAATGAAATTAACATCCAGTTGTCTTCAACAATGTGTTATAAGCAATATTTCTATGATATGACAAATTGATTAAACCTAGCACTACAAACCATCCTCAGCAAGGAATTAGCAGAAAAACTAACATGGAAGTAGGGCATTTCAAGAGAGAAAGAGCAGTATATGACAGCATTATTGTGTACTGTGTACTCCAGCTGTGTACAGCTGTGTACTCCAAAATGGTTTGGTCCGCCTGCACAACGATTGATAAGGTATCTCATTTTGTTTACATAGTTGAGCATAGTAGTGAACAGCTAATTGTTGTGCTGCTGGTACAATGTCTTTCTCCAAGAAAACCAAGTCGGATTACCAAAAAAACAAAGGCAAAAAAACGGGAAAAAGAGAGATGAAAATGAGGGGAAACAGATGCTAATAAACTTCTTTCCAAAGAAAGGTGAGCACACACGTTAAAACACGAAATCCCATGGTGTTAAACTGCTTGAATATCTCCGCAATAGAACTGAGGCAACCCATTGAAAGAGCGGAAAATACACTTTCCTCGGTTACACAGGTAATCTGAGGTAGCCTATCTCGTGATCCACTTCCATCTCCATCTCTTTCAGAAATACTTGGTGCCAGCTTGATTCATGCCCTATGCTACATGCTGATCATTGTAATGGTTCGGCCCAATTTCCCCCCTTCCTTTCGGTTGTCGTTAGTCTTAACTTTTTTTTTTTTTTTTTTTATTCAGTAACGCATGAGATTTCTGATGTAGCGAAGTACAATACTTCACTCAAAACGTAATCAAGTAAAAATAAAAGTACTAATTTGAAAAACTACTTAAAAAATACAAAATACACAACAAAAAAAACTCAATACAGTAAAATGAGTAAATGTATTTCGTTACTTTCCACCTCTGACCGCCACTGATATTGTTTGGCCCAGTCAAATTATTCTGGCAGTCCTATTTTTTAAAATCTTTTATTTTAAGATATCGATTTACAAATAGCCTATTCACCAATCAGACTGAGTTGGTGCTTAAACAAATATGAGAAAGAACACCAGAATGCACTGGATCCTGCTAGCTGTGCATAGCCCTCGGCCAGCGCTTCAATATTGCGCCTTTGTGCTTGTTTGGAGCAAATAGCTGCGTTTTGTAGTGTGGTATGATATTATTTATCGTGACAGCGTTGTTGCATATCTGATACACAGGTTTTGCATTTGTGAAACCGGAAGATGAACGCAAATTTTTCTTTCCATTCCTGTTTATAGGCCCAGCTATTTTTCTCCCAGCTCCAACTCCTTTAGTTCGCTTCTCACTCTCATGCTATTAATTCTTGTAAGCAAACAATAAACATTGTAACATTGTCAGGAGATGGGTCAACCAAGTAGCTTATTTAAGAATAAAGGATAGACTTTATCCAAAGAAGTTTTTCATGTTTGGAACATTTGGAAAAAAAAAAAAAAAAAGGTTTTATTTAAACATTTTCTGTTGGTATCAGATTATTTATAGCCTAACATAATGGTGATGAACACTGGTCGGTAGGGCCCCTTGAAATTTTTGCTTGGGGCCCCACAGACTCTAGAATCGCCCCTGAAAGCCTATAGACATAATAAAATTAAACAGTTGTTTAATTATTCAGATGATAGCCTAAATTAGCTTCTATTTCATGAAACACCTGATGTAAGCGAACGGATAACACTAAACCCTGCACGATTACGCACACTCTTGGATTTAAAAAAAAAGAAGTTGTGTGAGTTATTTCCACACATGTTGCCACACACAGACATTTACACTAGCCTGTATTCCAATTAGGCTACGTTTAGTAGGCCTATAGCATGGCCTAAAATTGTGCAGCCAAAATCATCTCGGTCTTATGAGTGTTTTCTTTAAGTTGCAGTCGGTATGGTACTTTGCGCAAGTTTATGGCAGAGAGCTGAGGTAAGAAGTGTTAAGGCATGTGTATGTGTATGAGAGAGAGAGAGAGAGAGAGAATGAAGGGGGTTTTATAGGCTGTTTTTAAGTCCAGACGTTTCCCATTGTACATAGTCTAGACTCTTTTAGACAAGGCTACATTGACTGCATTTATTTATTTGTTAGCCTACATGAATGTCTTGTGGAGTAAAGTAACATTATTATGGCTAGGGGCGGATGGTCAAACAAGCTGTTCAACCTGGTCAACCAGCAAACCACCTTAAGCTGGTCAGGCTGTTTTTTTCCAGCATGGATGTTCCACATGCACATACACTATCACAGCAAGGGCATGGCAAATGTTTTTTTCTTGTTTTGTTTTTAACTGTATTTGTCACACAAACAGAGACAGTAGACATTGATAGCAGTAACACAAAACTGAATTAAGAATGCACTTTTTTCATTCAGGTCAATATTGAGCTTCAAATCTTATTTTTAGCTCTTAAAAAATTACAGAGGCCTGGACCTCGGTGACCTCATAGCTGGCTACGGGCCTGCTTACTTGTGTATGCATGGATCTTGTTATCAGCTGAATTTAAAAATCAAAAATAGGCTACATCCAAGGAAGTAAAGATGAAAAGTTGGCATGGAAATAGGCATGTGTGAAGTGAGACATTTGTCAATTGCTAGAGTTGGCAACCTTGGTGACTTTGTAGCCTTTTCATTGTCCCTGCATGGCACAAGTGTGGCTAGTTTTTTGAATGACAATGATAACTGATAGCGTAGAGTAGACATACTGATAGGCTTAAGTGAAGCATAATTAATTGTAGAACTAGACACTGACTTGGCTGATGAAGCATATTGAGCCAGGCCAACTACCTGATGGACGACGGCACTTCCAGAATGTCTATTGCCAGTCTGCCCCTGCCTACAAACCAAACAGGTATGGTGTTCATTGACTTCAGCTCAACTTTTACATAATGCACCTCAGACCTTAACATCAGTTTCTCTGTGCAGCTGGATCCTACACTTCAGAGCCAGAGAGTTCAGCCAACTAGGGGATCGAATGGGTGCCATCTTTAAGGGCCTTTTTACATATTGACAAATGTTGATGATAACATTTATATGCCTGTTATAATGGTGAAAATAAGCAATTTATTTCATATTCGCCCCATAGGGTTACGTGGTATCCAACATGGCAGAGTTGGCCAAACTCTTTCTATGTACAGCTCTGCTACACTTCCTGACTGGCAGACCATAGGTTGTACGGATTGGCAATATCCCCTCCTACATTCTGACACTCAGCACTGGTTCTCTGTGGATGTGTCCTTTTGCCCTGTAGGACACATTGTTCACCCATGAATGGAGGGTGACACACTGCTTCAACACTGTCATGTTTGCTGACAACACCACTGTAATCAGCTGCATCACTGATGTCTCTACCTTTGTACCAGTGAGAGCATTCTAACTGGCAGCAGAGGCAGTTTTTACCCATATGCCTCCACACTATTTATGTGAAAATAGTGTTCAGGTTGAACACTATTTTCACATAAATTATATTACACATTAGCTACACGTCACATTCCAAATGGATCCCTAAGCCTACTATTCTATTGCTCACAGTGCTAATATCCAGTGTACAATGTTCAAATGACTTTCTTTAAATATTTGCTCTTCAGACTTACTATTTAAATACATATGCTTTAATATTTCCTTTTTATGGTTTCTGTGTAAAGTTGAGTTGCAATGTAACATTGTTATCACTTATCACTGTATTTCAATTGCTCTGGAAATACATACAATCTCCACCTACGTCAACACAGTCCCATCACTGCCACATGGACAGACACTGTTTCCTGCTAGCCATCTTTATCTTCCTTGGCCTGACCGCATGATCCTCCTGCTCCTCTGGAACTATCAGTGTTTGTTGGTCACTCACATCTGCCAGGACCAGGAGGACAGATCGGTGTTCCCTGTGCTTAACCTCTTGAAGGGCAGCGGCAGAGCAGATGGAATGACTTGATGGACACTGAGTGCAATCAGCCTTCAGGGCTTTGGTTGTCATGCCATTTTATTTTGAGACATTAATGTACTTGCAGCCTGCTAAATCCCTGCCTGATAAAAGCATCTTTTGAAAGTCAGTTACAATCTACTCAATCTCATTAGGCTATATCTCTTGGTGAAGCAACTGAAAATAAAAACAAATATCTTTATTTTTGAGTATCTGGGTCCCTTAATCTAATCAAAGTAAGAAAAGTACTGTCTTCCCTTGCCACTTGTAAGCTTTTCACTTGATGTTTTCTAAACAGAGTTCGTGAGGCGCCCATAGGGTTGATTGGCAGCCATCACTCACCCCACTTCCATTTGTAGGAGATAAAACCCTCCTTCATGCCCATTATGTCACGCTGGAGTTGCAAAGCCTCCCACCTCCAATTCA